>NC_133666.1:306049205-306349205 GCF_037893015.1 Macrotis lagotis
TTGGTTTTGTTCTTTTCTTTTCATAATTTCTATAATAGCTCTCAGTGAACTGATTGCCTGTTATCTTCTAGCACCATGAAAATGTCCTTCTGCTTTCTGGAGGTCCTTCAGTTATGATAGTAAATAGCTATTTGTTAATGATGATGAATGAGCATTTGGTGAATGGCCATAATATTCAGGACATAACTTAGGAGAATAAAGAAGGCACGTTGAGCATAATCTTGAAGGAAGAAGCAGATTCTTTTTCTTCCTTCTGGTCTTCAGACCTAAATAGTAGGCATTTCATCTCAAGCCAAGACCTATCCATTTCTACATTTGAATATGTTGTCTTCTGTTCAGTGGGCATAGAAGGTGATATTTTGTATGTTGGTTCCCTTCCATTCTTATCACAGGAAGACCCCAAATGGAGTCATTAATGGGCCTAGCTAGAACAAAGGTGAGAGTTAAGATTGGACAGGATTAGATTAGGACTCAAAAGTTCAGCAGAGTACTTAGTATTTATTATAATAAAGAACCACACTGAGGTTTATTTTTTTTAACTGTTCAGAGACAGAATGACTTGGATGCTATAAAGTACAAGTTCTACAAGAATTTTTTTGGTAATTTTTTCAAGAAGTTAGAGTCACCAGTTTCAGAAAATAGTAAGAGGAGAAAGTACCCACCATAAATTGACAGTAGATCTACACAATTGAGTCAGGAAGGAGTTGGGCTGGAGGACTTCAGAGTTGAGACATGGAAGACGGTGAGAGAAACTCTTCACTTTTATTTTTTTTGGAGTTGTGAAATTGTGGGACCATTTACTCCATTGTTCTTTTATATGGTTGAACTCAGTATGCTCTCAGTTGTGGCTTCTGTTTTTTCACCTTGTATTTTCATCATGTTCTTCCTATGGGTTTTTCTATTCTTCATTCTTGTTCAACTATAATTATATTATAGATTCTAATACATTAATGTCCAACAGTTTATTTGAACCTTTCAATATTGTTAGAAAGTAAGGTTACTTCTAGTTTTCTTTTGTAATTATAAATAACGCTGTTATGAAAATCTTGGAACATTTTATGCAGCATTTAATGGGATCCCTTTCCATCTATTGTTGGTCTCAAAAAATCAGGATTTGGCTGTGAGTTAAGTCATGTCTATGGTGACTTACTTGGGTTCATTATTTGAAGAAGGTTCCAGCAAAACTTCCCTGTTCCAGTACTCTCATTATTCTCACCAACCACCTGGCCATACCTGGGAGCAGGGAACATATTTTCATTTCAAAATTCTTTTATCATTGGAAAGTCTGCCCTGGGGCCTACTTTACCCTGATTGGTACCTGCCTTATCTGGCTCATTTTGTTAAGGTCTCAGTCTTAATTCAGATCACTCAGTTGCTACTCCCTAACCAACTTCTCAGCAACCTCACCAAATAGCTGTCATGTTGGAACTATGATTCATAAGAAATAAATAATTTTCTCCCTTCCTCCCTCCCTCTCTTCCTCCCTTCCTTCCTTCCTTCCTTCCTCATTTAGAGAGACGGAAGAAGGGATATCTACAATTCTATTTTAGCAGTTGTGGCAAAATTTCTCAAATGACCTTTGGGAAAGAGGGATCCTATCCAGTGCAATTGTAGTTAGAGTTACTTTGCTGGAAAAAGGAATGGGTATTTATTTTTAAAAATGATGACTTCAAAGAAACCTTTCAAATATTTTTTGGACGCCATGAAGGGTAATGAGTCTTTAACAACTGTGGTTGCTAATCTTCCTGTAGCATTAGCCTGGGGCAACTAAATTTTAATAATGATGATAATACTCTCAGCAGTTTATAAAAATGATGTAAATACACAACTATTGGCTTATATTGAATGCTAAACATAGAGAACACTCCAGTCATTATATAAATGCATTGATCTTTAAAAGTCTTTAAAAAATATGTATTGGTTTGCCTTCTCTTAAGTGTTATAAGAAGTACATGTGGCAGGGTTTCTGTCTAGCTCATATGAAACCAAGAATAGCTGATATGAAAAAATACATGCAACTTGAATGTATGGTACAAAGATACCACGAGACCTCACTTTCAAGTGCCAATAAAAACATATTGGCCTACTTTTATGCTTATATAAGTCAAACCTAATGGGTAAAATTTAGTCTTTTGCTAATTGAAGAATGCTCTTATAGGGTCTGAGAGTCATCAATCTGAATACTCCTCATCATATATTGTACTTTGAGAAAATGGAGATTGGGTTAACCATGCACTTAATTCAGTGCATTTCCTATATTTATCATCTACATCTTTATCTTTTTTGCTTTGTATAGTATTTGTTGTCATTCATTCATTTCAGTTGTGTCTGACTCTTGGTGAATGCATTTGGGGTCTTCTTGACAAAGATACTAGAATAGTTTGCCATTTCCTTCTTCAGCTTCCTGCCTTAGGACTTTATCCACAGCATCAACATGTCTGCCCATATGTTTGTGCATCATTGTCTTCAAGTGATCTTCCCCATTAGATGGTGAGCTCCTTGAGAATAGAGATTATTTTTTGTCTATTTTTTTATCCCTAGTGTGTATGAGAGTGGCTGGCACAGAGTAAGTGCTTATGATAAATCTTTACTGACTTGACTTGAATGTCCTGAATATGAATTTAAAAACAAAACTAAATTAAGATATTACCTTATTTTTTAAATTAATTTCTTTATCCTAAAAATGCAGGACAGCAAAAAAAAAAATTCTGATGAATCAGTGGTTCAAGTTAGTTGTATTATAGTTATTTATAGCAATCTTTTCAGGTTTGCACAGAAAAATGGTTAGGAACTGTGCATGATTGTGATGGGGATTTTTTTTGGTCTTCTAATCATGGAATAACACATCAGGCAGTGATTTTGAAAGTTTACTTTGACTTCTTTTTATTTTTAATAGGGATATTCAAAGAAATTTAAAATAAAAAACTCAATTTTTTCACAAAATGTTTACTACTCTGTGTAAGTGAGGTATTTTGGGGGGGAGAGAGGTTTATGATAAATTTAATTTTCAAGAAACTTAAAAAAAATTTTTCTAAAATTTTATGGAACTTTTTAGTGCAAATTAGGAGTGGTACTATCCCTGGCTTCAGGTGGCAGAAAACTAAACGATATAAAATGAGAATATTTATAAAAGTCAAAGTAATATAATGCTAGCTCTTATTATTAATAGTAAGGTTAATATAGAAGTTCAATTTTGATCAGCTAAAGACAATCAAAAGTCTTTTAATTTTTTCTTTCTTTTTTAATATATCTATATACCCCCTCCCTCTCTCCCTTTTTGACTTTTGCTATGTTGGAAGGATATAGGAACTCATAATTCCAGAGCTAGCTCCTGCAAATAATTCCAGAGCTAGCTCCTGCAAATTTTCACATGTCATCTGCCCCCCCCCCCCCCATTACTTCCTTTTGAAAGTATTTGCCACATTTGTATTTCTGTTGTTATCTCTTGGTGTCTGAAGGCCCTCATCCCCAAATGCTGACAGTTGAAATCTTGCCTATCCTTCAAGGATCAAGTTAATTGCTATCTATTACTTAAAGTCCTCCCTTTCACTTCTAATATATAATCCCATTGATTCTCTGAACTCTCATAGTGTCTTAGACTTCTCTTATGCACATTGACACTGCTTTGTATTATGTTTATTTGTGTATATCTATTGGCCCTTAGTAGATTGTAAGATCATTGAATTCACAGACTATGTATTAACCTTTGGATCTCCTTACTGGTCTGTCATCTGAGTACTAATATTTTATTTGTACTCAAGTATTTATTATTTAATCTGTGATCTTATCACTTGGAGGGACAGTTGTGTTCCTTACAAAGGTGTAGTCCACAGATGGGAAGTAATGCATTTTTTTCTATACTGTGTGATTGTTCCATTTCTAGTCTACCCACTGGCCTAGAGCCGCTCTTGTCAGTCTTTTAACAATTGGTCGTTAAAAATGCAAGGCTCCATTGTTTTCCTGTTTTCCTTCACCTGTTAATTAATCCTAATTATTTTTCTCCATTGACCTTTAGGTTTAATTTTGGCATTTCATGATTAATGCCTATATAGTATTACTATATTGATAATTTTTTTTAGGTTTTTGCAAGGCATATGGGGTTAAGTGACTTGCCCAAGGCCACACAGCTAGGTAATTATTAAGTGTCTGAGGCCAGATTTTAACTCAAGTACTCCTGACTCCAAGGCCGGTGCTCTATCCGCTGTGCCACCTAGCTGCCCCTATATTGATAATTTTGATATTAAAACATAAGTTTTTGTTTCAGTGAAACATGTGGGACAACTAAAAGGAACTGTCCAATTGCCTGAATTTAGTCCAGCTTATTCTTTTGTTTCTGGTCAATTCTGGGGTCAGTTCATCATCTATCAGCAGTGTTTGCCTAAGATATAGTTATTTATTGATAGACCAGATCAATGACATGTTCATTCAACTGCATATCATAGTTTGTACAATTGACTCAATCAATATTGAATTTAACTCAATGAACCTAAGTGTGATTAAAGCAACTTAATGCTTTCTCATTGATTGGTTTGGAAGCATCCTTTAGAGAACAGGTCAAAAACTGAAGGGAAGCATCAGGCAGATGGAAAATAGCTTGGAAAAAAGCTTCTGATGCCAAGCTAGCCCAAAGCCCTAGAGTTATGAACATGTTCCAGGAAGGTTTTAGAATCTTGCATGAAAAGCCAATTTTAAAAAGTACGAAGTGATAACTGTGAGGCATTATTAAGATGGGTACCTATTTATACCTAGGTGTTTTGTATGTCTTTGATTTTTACCCTGATGTTTTATTATCTCTTAATATAGTGATTAATAATATATTGAAGTGTTTATATTTAGCAATTATGGAATATGTTTAAAAGCACAACCAATTTGAAAACTAAGACATTTCTGTTCATCTTGACTTCAGAAAGCTTGGTTGTTTAGATCACAAGACCACTATTACTGCCTGTTGGTTGCTTACCCTAATCATGCAAAGGACATAGACAGAGACTGAGTATTACCTGTACAAACTAAACTAGTAAAGTGATTCTATAGTCATTAACTGCCTTGGGCAGAATCTTAGCAGGACACTGAAACCAATGAGAATGCTTCATTTTTAAAAGCCTTTAGAGGAAAAAAGTTTCACTTGTCATCCATTACTGCAATTAAATACTTTTTACTGTTGGGAAAGTCTTCCTTATGATTAATACCATCTCTTCCCTCTTAAGTTAAACTCATCCCTCCCTTTATTACATTGTTTGACTTGAAAGAATTGTGGTATAGTTAATAATTTTCCTGTTTACTATGACTTTTTTGATGGAAATTCTCATAATTTTAATAGGGGATAAGGTAATGATGGAAGATTAACTGAAGGATGTTCTAGGGTACAAAAACCAGGTGGAGGAGAGATTGTAAGGATTCAACATACAGGATTTTTGATCTCCATCTCAACCCTGGATTAGCCTTGTTCCTCACATAAATAGATGTCCTTAGCAACTGCCCTTCACTATTTCCTTAAAATAGTATTGATGGTGCATAGAATGATTTAATGTCTTTGTGGGTTTAAATATTCGTAAAAGCCAATAAAATAGAGAAAAACCACCTATGAAAACCTCAATCAATAGTTTTTTTTGACTCTGCAACTGTAATTTGTGTGGTTATATGACACAATAGTGAGTGTGAAAATGGCACTAGTCATTTAATGTCAATAATGTTAATCTACTGGTAAAGGTTTTGCTCTGAGGCATCCATACACTCTTCCTAAGTTTTATTTGGTGATGTAGTACACTTGCCAGACAGGTAGTCTTTGTCAGGGAGACCCTTTGTGATACCAGGCAAAAATAGAACAAAAATAGATCTATATGAAGATTGAACTAAAAGCCTTGGCTTCTTTAACAATATGCCTTCAATGTTACAAACAAAAGGAGCAAACAAAAGGAGATCTTTATTTTCCAAGGGTAATTGATACCAGAAAAGGTAACAATGTGAATCCTTTTAAAATGAGGATCCCAATTTGGGAGTAAATGGAGGGGGAGCAAAAAGGGAAAACTTGATTAGGATTTTATCTTGAAAAAATGAAACAAAATTAAGAAAATACAATTATTTTAATTTTTAATATAATTTATGAGGTAATTACAACTATGAACTATTTTAAAAGGAAATGGAAAACCATTCCATTAATCTTTACCAAAAAAACCCCACAACTATTTTTAAAAAATAAAAACTGAGGGGCAGCTAGGTGGCACAATGACTCTGTCTATTCATTGGCCCTAAAGTCAGGACCTGAGTTCAAAACCAACTTCAGACATTTAATACTTACTAGCTGCATAACCTTGGGCAAGTCACTTAACCCCATTGCCTTGCAAAAAACCAAAATGCCAAAAACACACAAAAAAACCAAATCCTGACTCAAATGTTGATTTTTAAAAAGTTATTTTATTTTCCTACCAGATTGCATAATAAAATATCCTTCTCTTCATGCTTATTTTTTTTTCCTTTTCCGTCATAAGGAAAAAATTGTTGTAAAGATATTTGAAAGTTTCAATTTTTCTGAGATCCTCTCTCCATCTCCTGATACTGCAGAAAATCATCTGGAAACTGATTGAAAAGTAAATAGTTGGGGATTGTTGTGGATAGACATTAATATTACTGAAAGAAAGATGTTTAGGTAGGAATTAATTTGCTAAGTGGTCAATTCATTAGTAAATATTTTTGTGCTTTAATAACTTTCTTTTGCCTTGGAGACTGCTAGTGTGGTATAGTGCATAGAGAGACAACCTCATATTCACAAAGACCTGTGTTCAAGTCTTACCTCTGACCAGTTCTGTGTAGTCATTTAATCTTCAATGTCAAGGCAATTCTCTAAGACTAATCTGCTGGACAGTGGCTGATCTGTATTAGCAGAATGAGTTTAATTATCAGGAGTTCTGATAACAGAGAAATCAGTATAACAAAAAACAATTTTTTCAATATGTCTTGGGTAGTAAAAACTAAGATTACAGGTCTAAAAATAACTAAAAATAATTGTCTGAGAGTTTCAGGAAGTGGAAGAGATATGATCCTGGCTATAGAATACTGCCATTGAATTCCCTAATTCAATGATTCTGTACTTTTAATTTTATTAAGAAATTCAATTAAGCAAGCATTTATCAAGCACCTATTATTTGCAAGGCACTATGCTGAGAGATGAAAGAAAATGGAAATTTAAAAGGGTTCTCCACATCTCCCTCTCTAATGCTACTAATGGTACAATTAAAGTTACCTGAAAATAGGTTTAGCATCTGAAGATGCAATCAATAAAGCTAAGTCCTCACTGCATAGATGATGATCTAATCATTCCATCTACCTCCACAATTTTGATTTTAGCACTTTTAAAATTAAGTTGCTACTACTTCTTATGAGAGAAACTAGATTTTTAAAATAGGTCTTAAAATATAGAGTGGACACAGCTTTCTGAGTACAGAGTAGTTAAGGTGCTAATATCTCATTCTCTCTGGTCCCCCTCAATGATAAGGTGATTTTTTTTTAAAAAGGGGGGGTGATTAATTTGGGCTACAGAGATTGAGACATAATTTCATACTTTTTGGGAAAAATCTTCAAGGCACCTTAAACAAATGGGCTTTAGCAAGACACAAGAGTAAAGTTATACTTTTAGTCCAAAAGAATATGCAATTATGAGAACTTTAGTTATCTTTCAGTATTTTCCAAATGAGGAATTATTTTAAAAAATAGAAACAGTTTTCCCCAATTGTATAAGAACTGGTCAAACTATATTTCTTTCTAAATTTTAATTTTTATACTAAATATAATGCTGATTGGTTAGAGCCTCTTCATTTTGTTTCTCTAATATAATTTTATCTTAGACTGTGCTCATTTAGTACAAAACTACTTTTAAAATTTCTACGTTTTTAAAAATTAAAAAATTTCAAAACCCAGTCTATTTTGATCACCATTCATAATTCAGGGCGGCTAGGTGGCACAGTGTATCGATAGAGCACCAGCCCTGGAGTTAGGAGTACCTAGGTTCAAATCTGGTCTCAGACACTTAATAATTACCTATCTTTGTGGCCTTGGGCAAGCCCTTTAACCCCACTGCTTTGCAAAAATCTAAAAAAAAAAATTTGTGATGTCATTTTTTATTCTTCATCACTGCTTACACAGTTCTGAAGTACTATTCTAGGACTGTTTGTTAGATGAAATGATTGTTGCATTTACTTGAAAATTCAAATAGCAATATAGATTAATCATAGGGAAACTAAAGTACATTTTTGAAGTCTTTTCATCTTGATTAGTGATTTGATAAAGTATTTGCTAGTCTCCTGAATTTAGTTCTCTTTTCAGGTTGAGAACTTGGGTGAGCCTTGAATGAGACCTGCCCTGTTTGGAAGCTGAAAAAAAGGATTAGCAAATTTCTGCTGCTCTGTCAGCTCACACACATTTAAGCTTAACTAACATAAACAGTCAATCATAGAATTATTAGAATAAGACTACTAGAAAGGCTTTAAGATCCTTTTGTCCAGCTTTTACATTTTACAGGTGAGGAACACCCAGGGAGTTAAAGTGATTTGCCTACAGTCACAAGGAAACAAGGCCTGGCAGCCTTTGATTCCAGGAATAAGGCTCTTTTTGGTTTGCTATATATTGCTTCTCAAAAATTATTTTCAAAACTATTCCCCATTTTCACTTTTCCCCTCTCCATCCATTTTCAGAGGAGTCTATTCTCCTTCTGAACATTCGTAAATGTGTAAAAAGGTGATATTTAAGGACCTTTTCTCTGGCCAAGGTACAGTGACTTGTGAAATATCTAGAACTTAATTCATTACAAAGCCCAATCTATTTTGATCATCTTTCATTTGCATGATCTATTTTGATTACCAGAACAACCCTATGAGATAGTTATTGCTAGTCTGATTGTCCCTTATATAGAACTGACACATTGTAGATACTTAAATGCATGTAGATTAATCTCTATTTTGTAGATTTACTACCTGAACCTGAAAGAAATTTAAGTGATTTTACTTAATCACATAGAATACCTATGGATTTTCATACCCAGGTTTCTAATTCAGTTTGACATGACTTGCATACAGATGCTAAGTGAAGAATGGTGTTTGGTTTTGGACATGCAGAAATGGGAAGAAAAAAAGCAGTAGTTATGAGAGGTTAGTAGAAGGAGAGATGACATATTCACAGATTAATTTGATAAGGGTAGAAGACAGAAGGAGCAAAAGGAAGATCCAGAAAGAAATACCATGAGAAATTTCAGATTGGAGGGATTGATTTCAATTGTGGAGAGTTTAATTGATTCAGTGTTAAAGTTTTGTTTCACTTTATTTCTCTGCCTATTGAGTGAAGTCATAGCATTTTAAAATTGGAAGGGTTCCTATGGAAGGCATTTGAAGCTTTTATGGTACCCTACATTAGTCTTCCCTATTGATGAGAAGTCAATGGTTTTAAACCCTGAACTCTATGTTCCAAATAGTCTGATTGCTGAGATTCGGTGAGGGTGGAGATTGTTTCCATGGGGGCAAATGTTTGAAAGCTGATTTTACCCATGGTGACTGGGATAATCTGTAAAGCTGTGTTATTTGCCATGTGATTGGGTAGGCACCTCTTAATTAATTGTACAAGCTTTTGGACTTGGATATAGAACCTGCCAGCAGTTCTTTCTTTGAAAGCTCATAAATTGAATTGCTATTGTACTGTATTGGTCTTCAGCATGTGAATCATGATCCAGGGAGAATTTCAAGCTTTATGATTTCTCAGCACTGTTCTTTCTGTTTACATAAATCTTCATCTCAGTGACTGCTTTCGCAGGTCTGCCAGTAGGCTGAGATTGAAGACAGGTATCTGAACATGGGTGAAAGCTACATGGAAGACTCTGGTTCCTGATTCTATTTATGCCACATCTGCCTAAGCTCAGATACTTGCTGGTTCAGTGATTAACTTAAATTTAGACACATTGATTCTTGACCTTGGTGGAGGAAGTGGACAAACTGATTTGCTTTTTTTTTTTTAGGAGAAATACTGGGGACATTGTGCTTAGGAAAGGGGTAGGACAGCTCCCTCAAAACAGGTTTGGAAATGCTCATAGTACAATCCTCAGGTAGAGTTTCCAAGTGCTGAAGCTTCTTACTTTACTGTGGAAAAAGTATTTGAAGTGTAAGTTATTCTAATTAACAGCATGGCCTTATTAAGTTTCTTCTTTGTACCAAGACATAGAAAATGGGGATATAAATATAGAAGATGAAATAGTCCCTGCCCCCCAAAAGAATATGTGTTCTACTGGTAGGATACAACATATTGTTGTTGTTCAGTCATGTCTGACTTTCTAATGACCCTATTTGAGATTTTCTTGGCAAAGATGCGAGTGCTTTGCCATTTTTCCCCCCTTCAGATTATTTTACAGATGAGGAGCTGAGGCAAATATGGTTATATGACTTATCCAAGATCATACAGCAAGTAAGTGTCAGAGTCAGATTTGAACTTAGGAAGAGGAATTTTCCTGTTTCCAGGCTTGGCCCTCCCATCCACTGTACCAAGCTACTCCCTAACTGCTTGACTGATGAGTAAATAAAAGATCAGCATACAATAAATACAAGGTGACTTGGGAAGAGGCACTAACCACTAGGGAAAATCAAAGAAATATTCTTGGGGCAGCTAGGTGGTGGAGTGGATACAGCACTGGCCCTGGAGTCAGGAGTACCCGAGTTCAAATCTGGTCTCAGACACTTAATAATTACCTAGCAGTGTGGCCTTGGGCAAGCCACTTAACCCCATTGCCTAGCAAAAACCTAAAAAAACAAAAGAACAAAGAAATATTCTTGAAGCACGGGGCTCAACCTGAGCTTTGAAGGGAGCTTTGTGATTCCAAGAGGTGGAGAGGGACTGCATTCTAGGCTTACTGGGCTTAGGTGGAATCTCATATGTGGGAAATGGCAAGCTGGCCTATTAAAGCTAGACGGTGAATGTGAAGCTGAGCAAGGAAGGCTGGGGCTAGACTGGAAGAGTTTAAAATGTAAAACAGAGGACTTTTTCATTTTATCTTAGAGGCAACCGCAGCTCAAGTAATGGACTGGCTAGTGTGGTCAAGTCTGAGCTTTAGGATATCAAATGTATCCTGAAAACTGACTCAATTTTTAGAATAATTTAACCATAATTCTACTTAGTATTTTTTATCAGTATTAGGACATTTTTATCAGCATGGAGGAAGTTAACCATAAAATTTTAAAATTCAAAAGAACCTTTTCTTGCCTAATCTTATTTTATAGAAAACTGTGGTCTAGAAAGACTATATGCTTAACATTTCCCACTAGTAAGTTAGTCCAGGTTGGGGAATACTTGAAGGGGATTTCTTTCTACA
This sequence comes from Macrotis lagotis, assembly GCF_037893015.1. NCBI lineage: Eukaryota > Metazoa > Chordata > Mammalia > Peramelemorphia > Peramelidae > Macrotis > Macrotis lagotis. The sequence continues at coordinate 306,060,547 of NC_133666.1, forward strand.
ACTTTAGGTTGACCATATTTCCAAAATATATTTGGTGATATTCAGTAACCATTGCAACCCTTAAACTTTTAGGACCAGTGCCCTAACCTCTAAAACCCTGAGATTACTCTATTACTCTTTTTTATTTAAAAAAAAAATTGAAGAAACATGCTCCAGCTAATTAGTATGACAATTAAAAACATGCTCCAGCTAATTAATATGACAACAATTAAACTCACATATTTACTTGAGAACATTTGTAGTTCCTTTGTATTTCTTATGCTGGATGATTAATCATCTTATACACATATACCCTATATCAGATTGCTTGCTATCTTGGGGAGGGAAGGAAGGAGAAAAACTTGGAACTCAAAATCTTATAAAAGTGAATGTTGAAAACTATCTTCACATGTAATTAAAAAAATAAAACAAAAAAGATGATTGTGCTGTGTTTTTTATGCTTCAAGTCTGAAAACCAAACCTCAAATTTATCCCACTTGTTTTCCATAATGCCTTTGGAAAGTAAGACCTCTTCCTTACAAGCCAGGCTACTGTTGAGTTTGTTGAGCAGCAAATTGTTTGACTAAGTTTTATCCCAAATGAAAATACAATCTTTTGGCCCCAGTAAGCAAAATCTGATAAATCAAGCAGGTTTTTAGGAGAGGGTCTTGGTGATAGAGAAAGGTTTGACTTTTATCATGTTCTTGTGTGATTTTTTTTTTAAGGGTAGCTAAGTGGCATAATGGATAGGTTCCTGAGATTAGGCATCCAGGTGGTACAGTGGATAAAGCACTGACCTTGGAGTCAGGAGGAAGAGTTCAAATTCAACCTCAGACTCTTGCCACTTACTAGCTGTGTAACCTTGGGCAAGTCACTTAACCTTGATTATCTCACATCCAGGGTCATCTCCAGTTGTCCTGATTAATATCAGGTCACTGGACCCAGATGGCTCTGGAGGAGAAAGTAAGGTTGGTGGCTTAGGACAGCATCCTCCTAACTCAAATTCATTTCATGTACTTGTTATATCACCTCCCTGATGTTGTGAATTCTTCCATCATCATCATCATCATCATCCGGCTGGAGTAAGGAGGATCTAAGTTAAAATCTGGTCTCAGACACTTCCTAGGAATGTGAGCCTGGGCAAGTCACTTAATCCCTTATCTGTAAAATGAGCTAGAGAAGGAAATGGCAAACCCCTACAGTATCTTTGCCAAGAAATTACAAATGGAGTCAGGGAGTGTAGGATAAGACTGAAATGACTCAATAAGAACAGTGTGTGTGTGTGTGTGTGTGTGTGTGTGTGTGTGTGTGTGTGTGTGTGTGTGTGGCTTTACATAAGGTAATTTCCCTTTCTGGGCTTGAGTTTTCACCTGTAGAGTTGGGGATAAGCATAATCCTTACCTCTTTCATGGGTTTGTCATGAGAATCAAAAAAGTAATAATGATAATCCCTCTTTATATAATTTATATAGTACTAAAGCCTCTACCTATATTATCTTATTTGATCCCTACTAGAATAGATGTGAAAGCATTTGGAAAAATAAAAAGTATCCTACAGTGTATGGTATTTGTGATCATTGTTAGCATGTGAAATTGCTAGAATTTATGGGTTCTATATTTTTAGTTTTGAATTTTCTTGTTGCTTTCTGGAAACATTTGCTTCCCTAGAGATCTACACTTATCTCCCTCCCCTATTTTTGTCCTTTTCTACTATTGGAATTCATTGGAAGAAGGGAGTATTGCATCTTGGTTAGAATCGACACATAAAAGAGAGAGAGATATCAAAGGCCTTAAAAACCATACTTTCCTTATGTACTCAGTAGAATTGAAAACTTGTTTGTTTTTTTCAAATTCAGTGAATATTTTATTGAAAAATGAAGTTATAAAGGGAAAGGTAGGCAGCTTGCCAAAGTATTTTGTATTTTAAAGTCTTCTATTTATGCATAAATCTTTTTCATTAATAAATGCTTTCCTGCCCCATTTCCCCTATCCCATCTCTTCCCCTATTTTGGAATTCTCTTAGAATCAGGCTCCCCAAAAGGAAGAGTTCCCTAGGTACTTTTTCTTCCTATCTATTTCTTTTTTTAATTTTCATCCATTTGTGCATGCACATTTCCAGGTTACAAAATTTTCTTCCATCCTTCCTTTCTCCCCTCCTCACCTCAGTAGGGAACAGTCAGGTAAGTATTTTTATATAATTTGTTAAACGTATTTACAAATTAGTAATTTTTGGCATGAGGAATTAGGATTAAGGGAAAGAGATAAATAAAAGATAATCTTTATAAAGTATTCATCAGATTCAGTAGGGTTTTTTCCCTGTGTGTTTTGTTTTTCTTTCTCTGGTTTCCAATCTAATACTGTTGCTCCAGCTCTCTGGACTGTTGAGAGGAGTTGCTTCCATCAAGTTGTTCATCTCATAATGTTGTTGATGTGTACATTGTTCTCTTGGCTTTACTCCCTTCTCTCAGCATCGATCCCATAAATCATTCCATGCTTATCTAGTGTTTGACCATTTATGGTTTCTTATAGAACAATAATATTCCATTGTATTCATGTACTATAACTTGTTTAGCCATTCCCCAATTGATGGGCATCCCCTCAATTTCCAATTCTTTGCCACTACAAAAAGAGCTGTTATGAATATTTTGGAATATGTATTTTGGAACTATTCCCATTTTTCTGGATAAAGCCCTAGAATTGGAATTGCTGGATCAAAGGGTATGAACAGTTTTATTGCGCTTTGGGCATAGTTCCGTGTTGCTCTCCAGAAAGTTTGGATCCTTTCACAACTCCACCAGCAATGCATCAATGTCCCAATCCTCCCACAACCTCTCCAACATTGATCATCATCCCTTTTTCTCATCTGGGCTAATCTATTAGGTGTGAGGTGATCTCATTGTTGTTTTAATTTGCATTTCTCTAATCAGTAGTGATTTGGAGCATTTTTCATATGATTATATATAGCTTTAATTTCTTCATTTTAAAACTGTTCATATCCTTTCACTATCAATTGGGGAATGACTTGTGACCTTATAAATTTGATATAATTCTCTATATATTTTAGAAATGAGACCTTTATCAGACCTCCTGGTTGTGTTTTCTGCTTTTCTTCTAATTTTGGAAGCATTGATTTTATTAGTACAAAGACTTTTTAAGTTACTATAGCCAAAATCATTCATTTTGCAATTTATAATGTGCTCTAATTTTTGTTTGGTCATAAATGTATCCCTTTTCCATATATCAGATAGACAGAGTATTTTTTGGTCTATTAATTTATCTATGGTGTCACTCTTTATACTAAATCCTATATCCATTTTTGTCCTTATTTTGGTATAGGGTATGAGATATGGATCTATTCCTAGTTTTTGCCATACTATTTTCCAGTTTTCCTAACAATTTTTGTCAGATAATGAGTTCTTATCCCAGAGGTTGATGTCTTTGGGTTTGTCAAATAGTAGATTCCTACAGTCATTTATTGCAGTTTCTTTTGAACTTCTCCTAATCCACTGATCCATTACTCTATTTCTTAACCAGTACCAAGTAGTTTTGATGACAGTATAGTTTTTAGATCTGGTAGAGCTAGGCCACCTTCCTTTACTTTTTTTTCCCATCAGTTCCCTTGCTATTCTTGCCCTTTTGTTACTCTAGATGAGTTTTGTTACTATTTTTTCTAGCTTGGTAAAGTAGTTATTTGGTAGTTTCATTGGTATGGCACTGAATAAGTAACTTAATTTGGTAGAATTGTCATTTTTATTATATTAGCTCATCCTAACCATGAGCATTTGACATTTTTCCAATTACTTAAATCTGACTTTGTTTGGATGATGAAATCACTTTATAATTATGTTCATATAGTTTCTGACTTTGTCTTGGGAGGTGGATTCCCAAGTATTTAATGTTATCTACAGTTATTTTAAATGGAATTTCTATTTCTATCTCTTGTTCTTGGTCTTCTTCCTATCTATATTTCTACTACCAATTAGATAAACAGAATGCAGAGGTGGATGACTGGTCAAGGTGGGGTGGGAAGGGACAGCAGTGAATTAAATTCTCTTAATTATTGTTTTTCTCTTATTCCCTCATATCAGGAACCATGTGGTATGTAAGGCAGTGGGCAAATTTGATTTGTAGGAATATTTTCAAGCATTGGTCTGAGTTTCTCATTCCCTTTAGGATAAAGACTTTTGATTTAAAAACATTTTCAGTTTAGTATTGCTAATGTTTATAGATTCCTTTTAAGAATAGCACCATGGAAGAGAGATGATATCATTATCATCATCACCTCCACCAACACACAGCCACCACCACTATCAATCATCATCATTATGTTGGGCAGTAGAAAGAGACGTGAACTTGAAGTCCTAGGACATGAGTTGGAATCCTACCTCTGCCACTTAATGCTTTACGGACCACAAGCATGATCTTCTGAACTTTCCTTTTCTCATCTGTAAAAGTAAGGCCTAGCTTTAAGGTTCCATTCAGCTCTAGATCTATGAAATCAAATTTACACATTATTTTAGGGTTTGGAAAGGGTTAAAAAGTCCATTTAAGATCATAAAAGACTATATGGGTTAGGTAGTACAATAGTTATCAATTCCCATATACATATATATATATATATATATATATATATATATATATATATACATATGTATAAAGTGGCCCAAAGACTTAATTGACTTATCTCACACAGGTAATAAGTGTGGGATCACAGTCAAAAATCCAAGAAGGTGAAATTGCTTGATTAAAGTTAAATAGGCAATAAGTAGCAGCATCAGGAACTGGACCCAGGAATCTCCCTCATGATTTGAGTTTTGCTTGTGTTAACCTTCTAGTCATATGTTAATAACTAGAGGAAACCTCATTACAAAAGAATGAAATCTTAGCAGTAGAATTGATTGGATCATGATAAGGCTCTGGATAGATACTTTGGATTAGGAAGATTTTACTAATACTGCTCAAATTGAACCCCTTGATCATCCTATCCCTTAGTTGTACTGTCCATATATCTCCCTTAATCCATTATTTCACTTTACTATTCAAATTTCCAGAAGCTTCCTCATTGAGAATGCAATTAGTGACAATTTAGGCATGATTATGCACAGGGTCTGGTAGTCTTCAAGTTATTCAGGGTCTACAAACTCAAAATGGTGACTAGCAAGTGTTCATCTCTCCTGGAATAGTTGAAAGAAATAGGAATATTTGATCAAGCAGGAAGTTTTTCTTAACTGGTGATGTCATTACTCAAGGAACTATTAACAGGAGAGGTTATGAAACCTGTATCCTTGTAGTTCTTGAAAACCAGGTTAGAGTGTGCATGATGCCAGGAAACTATAGAATTATGATTTTATAAGTTCTCTAGAGCAGGGAAGCTACTTTAGTTTTTACATGTATCAGGACAAAAGTTCATAATTCAGAACTTTAGTGGTAAAAGTAATCTTTGAAGTCATCTGGTCCAATGATCTCATTTTACAGCCTGGGTAGGTAAGGGCCAGAAAGGTTAAGTCATTTGTCCAGGGTTACATAGATAGTAAAAGATAAAGTTGGAATTTGAACCCTATCTTCCATATCCAAATACAGCACTTTTTCTACTGTGCCATCTTTCCTGCTTTAAGGATGCAAATTTCTGTATATCACTTGAATACCTATAAACTATAAAACTATAAAATGTTCAGCTTGACAAAATAAGATAATCTGTCTGGCTACCTCTAATAGAAATTCAGATGACTTTTCTTTCTTTCAATGTATGTTAAAATTTAGTCTGTTGAGATAGGAAATATGCCTGCTAGTTATATAGTATTTGAGAGTACATAATTTAAGTGTTAGAAGAATTATATAGATGATAGGAGAAAGGTAGTGCCCTTTGAGAGTGTCCAGTAACTGATCAGATATGAGAGGATTTGAGTTAGAGTAATACAATTAGATCAGAGGTGTCAGTCATGTTGCCTGAGATATCAGACCAATAATATTGCTGACCAGAGCCAAATGTTAATGGGAAATATTTAACAAAAAAGATAAAAATACTCTAGAACATTGATAATGTTAATATGTAGTTTTCTAAGTCAATCTCCAGCCTTCTGTAGAGCCTTGTGATTCTCTATTCTTCTAGAGTTTGACACTACTGCTCCTAAATAATTTCAGGCCATTTCATGAAAAAATTACCCCAAGATTTACAGCATGACAGTATAGATAGTATTGTTGGTAGCATGATATAGTGAAAAAACTATAGGGTTTTAAGAGGATTTTTAATTTGGACTTCTAGAATTATTTTTTGCTTTCTAAAACCTTTAAGTTTCTATGAAACTTTTTTCCCCCTGTTTGTCTTTAGGAAATTAAAATACAAACTCTTCTTTAAAAATTTTATGAGGTATTTCAGAAGTATTTTGAAAAAATACTATATGAAGTATTTTGGAGAAAAAATTCATCTGATCTTCACTTAAATTATGTTTTAAGTTAATTTCTTTTTAAATCCACTCCACATTATACTACTTTTGTTTTCATAAGCCCCTCATAGACAATGTGTGTTAATCATCTTGTATACAGAGAAACTATTCAACCTGTGAATTTGCCATGTTAGGTATATCTAATGTTTTTGTTCTCCAAATCAGTGCTTTAGACTGCTGCTAACTCTTTAAATTCTGTCCCTCAAACACACAAACTAGAAAATAAAATAGAAATAGCAAGTAGAAAGTGTTTTTAAATGTTTCTTTTTTTTCTAAGGTGTTTCTTCAATCAATGTCAAAAACACAGTGCAAATAGCCAGTTGAGTGTTTTAATTAGAACAGCTTTTTGCTTCCAGAACACAACCTTATTGAAAAAAAACACCCATTTTTATGAAATGTTTCAAAATTAGTCAAGTGGAATTTTCCATTATATGCAGAAATTCTTTGCTAGGTTGGTGAATGTCAACCACATTTTTGACTTTTTTGGACTTCTGTCAGCTGGTTGAATAGTCTCTTAAGAGGAATTTCTAACAGTCTTGATGAAAGAAAACATTTAAAAAAAACTTAATTCCTCAGCATTTTTGATTTAAGTACCTCACACTAGGATGATATGTAGAGGTGCTCTGTTTATTTTAGCAATTTAAAAAAAAGATAATCCAAAAGTAGATCACTTAATAAGTAAATGATTTTACCTTGAATCTTGTGAGAATAAAAGGTAATGTGGTTTAATGGTTAGTATGCCAAAACTCATGTTTTCTTATCTGTAAAACATCAGGAATAGTTGACCCTGTCTCTAAATCTCTCATCCTAAAAGAATCCAGGGTCAAAATTAGTAAGAGAAGCAGATTGATGCATGTCCAAGGAGCTTGCCACAACTAGTCACCCTTTATGGAACATTAAGTTTTTTACTAGATGAGAAAAGGCAAAGTTTGTAGTGGATAGACTGTCTATTAGTCTTGGAGTTTGAAAAATGTGAGTTCAAATGTTACCTCTGACACTTCCTTATTTTTCCGACTTCTGTTTTCCACGATATTTTAAAAATTACTGCTAAAAACACTTCTACTAGAATTCCGGCTATAACTACAGTAATATTGAAAATTCTGTGTTCTTCTCTGCTTTTGGATATGGAGGTTTACTGTTAAAGTAGTAAAATGGGACTTGATCATAAGAAGTTTTTGTATTTGCATCAAATTGTCTTTATGTTGTATTGATCTTTTTTTGGAAAGGAGGGCAGAGTTACTGCAGGGGAATAAGGGTAACAGACTGATGAGAAACTTTGGCTCTTGGGTTAAACGGCAGGCTACCTCACACAGCAGGATAGAATTGTAAATGGCCCAAGAGATTTGTTTGCTAGTTCTCCACTCTGCTCTTTGGCCTGTTAGAAAACATTCCCCATGTGCTTCTGTTGAAAGAATTGTCACCACTTGTCAAGGATACTATTTTCTGAGATTGAACTTCATTCTAATCTGTATGTTCCTGTTTTCTACTGAAGAGACTTGGGAGCATTGGGAGGCAACTGTTTAAATGATTGCTGAATTGAATTAAAGCATTCCATAGAAAAAAATCAAAAAACTTCAGGTAAAATCTTAGGTCCTCATTTTAAAAGAGAAATAGTTATTTATAGTTTTACTTATAGACTTTAATGAATGGGAGGGAACTTTTCCTTTTCTTCTTCCTTCCCCTTATCTGAGTCCCTTCTTCTTCCTTTTCCAATGCTCCTCTTTACTTCTATTTCTACCTTCTTCCTTCTCTGACCTTCTTCCTCCTCCTCCCATGCTTCTGCTACTGCTCCTCCTCCTCCCTCTTTATTTTCATTACCATGACTTTGAACCTTTGAGCTTACTCTCCTTCCTAGAAGCACTTTAGTCTAAGGAAGGGCTTAAAGATCAAATTCAATTTTACCTGCCAGACATAACCCTTAGACTTTGTTTTTAAAACATCAGATTAGTGGGACCAGAAATCATCTTTCTTTCTCTACCATTCCACTGCCCCACTGTAGACTTGGACACCATTGCCTCTGTTTTCTGGAAGTTAGAGCCTATTAAGTTCACATCTGACACTGCCACCCCCCACAAACTCATTGATTATGGAGGAAAGAAAGAGAGAGAGAGAGAGAGAGAGAGAGAGGTATACACAGGAATGTGGTTATATGCATATACATACATATATATATATATATATATAATATGTATGCATATATACATCTTTTTGGCTGGGAATGTGGAGAAAGTAAAACTAATTGTTTGATTTCAGATAGATGAAGAAAAGGTAACTGAATTTGCTTCTTGGCTCTCTAGACTCTTTGGGTTCCAGACTGTTTACTTATTACTGACATGCCTAATAGCTTGACCCTCATCTGTTCTGTCAATCCTAACTTCCACTCTGGTGAACTGAGAAGTCATTTTAATTTTCCTCACTCTTCTTCCACTTGAGCCCTTGTCCTGTAAGCCTTTCCACTTGCCATTTAACTAGACAGGCAACTTGTGTTTTTCCTATTTCACAAATGGTTAGCTTAAAGAAACACATGCTCCCCATTATTACCTTCTTTTCAAAAAAGAAATACAGATACAAATACCATGAAACCAGTTTTAATTGCATATCCAAACAAACCAATAAGATTTGGAGATTTTCTTATGCTTGTAGATAGATGGTTTATATATGGGTCTAATCATTAGATATTGCTTGTGTTATAAACCCAAGATGAATTATAGGTTTAAGATTCTAGAATGAGTTATTTGTATCCTTCAAAGACTCAGCAATTATATTAATATTTTAAGTTAAAACATTAAATGCTTATACTTTTATATTCAGGGGAAATTCTTGAGGCAGGTATAAACTTTAAGTATGACAGAGAGTCATGGTTTCTACTTTCATAGAGTTTACTAGTAAATAAGGGATTATGAGGATTATGGAAAAAACTAGCAAAACTAATAGATGTTAATTCAACTAAGAATTTAATACTAATTTTATGTAAAACATTATTCTAGGTGTTTAAGATGCAGAAAGAAATCACTTCAGCTAGAGAGGTTGGGTAGACAAGAGTAGAGAAAGCATCATGGAGCAGGTAGTCCATGTGGCGGGTCTTGAACAAAGTGAAAGATTCTCTGGAGGTAGACATTTGGTGAGAGTACACTTCTGGCATGGGAGAAAGACAGTACACTATAGAATAAGAGTGGAGAACAATTAGTTGTCCAATTTGACTTTGTAAAGTGAAGTAATATGAAAAGAGACAGGAAAAGTTCATTGGAATCAAGTGGAGAGCCCAATAAATGCTAGATTAAGGAACTTATATTTGATTTTGTTTTAGAAAATGGAGAGTTGCTGAAAGTTTTTGAGTGAGGGAATAATAGTGAAAAACTTTTGCCATTATTTTTTGCAATTCCATGAAGAATGGATTTTAAAGGGAAGAGACTAGAGATAGGAGCAGTGAATACAAAGTTATTAAATATATTCCAAGTGAAAGGTGATGAAGGTATGAGTAGAGAGAAGGGCATGGCTAAAAGGAGAATTATGGAGGTAGACTAGACCTGAAATTGATTGGGAATGGTAATAGTGAAAGAGAATAAAGATTCAGATGATTTCAAGATTTATAGCCTTGAAATCTAAGAGGATAAAGGAAGGGACTTGAAAGTTTGAGGGATATGGAATAAAAGTAAAGCAAAGAAATAGAAACCATTTTATTCATTTTGAGTTTAAGGAGGGATATCTGTATGGATATATCCATTGCCAATAGCCAGCCGGTGATATATTACAGTTTGGGGTAAAGGTAATTGGTGTTAGTCAGTAAAGTTTGATTTAATGAGGATTTGGCTTTGTCCTTTACTAGTCATTTGGCTTTTGGTATATCACTTGACTTTTCTGAAATAAAATTTCTGTATCAATAAAATTCCACAATAATACTTAGTCTAGGGAAGTAGCATGATATAGTTTATATAGTTTACAGGGGACCCAATAGGAAGTCAGAAGGACTGGGGTACAAGTTTTGCCTCTGTCATTTACTAGCTATGTCATCCTGAGAAAGTGTCTTAGATAATTACAGATACAATACAGATAATTATCTGTATTGGGTGCAGGAGTTTCCAAACCAGAAAATCATAAAAGAATGAAGACACAGACTGTTTCCCCTAAAAATAATACTGTATTTCCCCATGTATAAGGCACTTCCATGTATAAGATGCACCTTAATTTTGGAACCCTAAATTTGAAAAAAAATGTATTATATAAAGTTATTGAGTTTAAGTTTTATGCATCATGAAATTCAAGGACCTTCTTCTACTCATGGCTTTCAGGCCATCTTTTGGCCAAGTCTGGTGCTTGAATGCATCATTCTGTTTCATGAACCTGAAGCACAAACTGTGTCTTCCTTTGAAATCAGTCATCTCTTTTTCAAAAGTTATTCTTCTTGCCTCATGCTAATCATCTTTGTGGACATAGGAATTCCAATGGCCCTTTGCTCTTCAATCCATCTCTTCAATTCCCTTTCTAAATCAGGCCATTTAGCTGACTTGCCTCTCATGGCCTTCTTCTGCTATGGCATTTTCAATAGGGTTTCTTCTTCCTGTAACCAGTCTCAGATTGTTTCCTCAGTTGGAAGAGGACCAAGCTAATGTTCAGCAGCATCATTTCCATTCAGTTTTGCAAATTGGATCACTTTGAACTTGGATTCAGTACTGTATGTAAATCTTTTCTGTGCTATTTCTAGGCAGAACATGGCAAAATGTAACCTAATAAACATATAACAAATGTGAAACAATGAGCACAAAGACAAGCGTCAAAAAGCAGGAAATGGAAGTAAAAAAAATCTACAACCTCTGAATAAGATGTTCCCAGTTTTTAGACCCCAAATTTTTTGAAAAAGGGTGTATCTTATTCATGGAGAAATATGGTACTTTTATTATATGACTCACAGTCTGTTGTGAAGAAAACACTTTCAAAACTTTACCATACTGTGTAATTATTAATTGTGATTATAAATGATGGACTGAACTCCAGGGAGAGTTTTGATTCAGATATATAGATTTGGAAGTCATATACAGAGAGATGATGATAAACTATAAGAATTACATAGGACAAGTATAGAAGGAAAAGAAAATATGGCTAAAGATAGGACTTTGGGAGCATATCTATATATGGGGGAGTCAGTAAATCAATAAAAAAGACAGAAGGAGTTAAGAGAGAAGATTTTTAATAATGAAAGCTATCATTAACTTACTATGTGCCAAGAACTTTAAAAATTTATCTCATGAAAATATTGTCTCATTTGATGTTCACAACAACCCTATCCTCATTTTACAGATGAGGAAACTGAGAAAAGGGATTAAGTGGCTTGTCCTAAGGTCACAAGCTAATATATGTCAGAGGCCAGATTTCAACTCAGGTCTTTCTGACTCTAGGTACAATCTCATTAATTCTAAAAGCAAATTTGAAATCCTGTTATATGTTAGTTGCTAGTTGCTGGGAATTCAAAGTCAAAAATAGAAGCTGTCCTTAAGGTTCTTGCATTCTATTAAGGGAAAAGAATAGTATACATAGAAAAGTAAATATGAAACATAAAGAAAGTAATTTGAGGGACTGAGGAATGAACCAGTGAGGCTCAGAGTAGTCCTCATGTGGAAGTGGGGATCTGAACCTTAAAGAAGCTAGGGATTCTATCAGGCAGAGGTGAAGAAGATAGAACTGACCTTCAGAAGCTGAAGAAAGAAAAATGATTAAGGGGAGAGGGTAGCTTGCAGTGTCAAGTGGTAGAGGAAAGACTGGGAGAAGGGACTAAGAAAAGGTCCTTGAAGATAGAACTTGAGATTATCAATGACCTTGGAGAGAAAAGAGTCATTGAGTCTAAATTCAGATGAATAATTACATAAAGAGGCAAAGGGATTAACATTTTGTATGGGCAAAAGGTCTTAGTTGACTGATGAAAAAGACAAGCTTCCTCTTGGAGGTGTTATTTGAGATAGTGTGAGTAGGCAATGATGCATAAAAGGAAAGTAAGTTAGGCATAGGGAAGAGCATGAGCAGTCACAGAGTTGAGAAGGGTAGGAACATTGAGGGGGGTGGGGAGTTCAGTTTGATTAAACATAGACGATAAACTTTTGTATCCCCTGTATGAAGGGGAGACACATGAGATAGGGCTGGAAACATGGACTTCATAATGCTTGAAATGATGGGCCAAAAGATAGCTGAATTTAAATAAATAGGAAGTCATTAAAGAGAATTGAGTAAAGGAATTACCTGACCAGATAGCTATATAAAAGAAAAATCATATGGCCATTATGGTAGATGGGTTGAAGGGAGAAAGAGTAGAAAAAGGAAGAACTGTTAAGAAGTTATAAGATGAGACCAATGGAGTGGCTATAAGGACCTATGCCTGAAGAGTAAAAGAAGAACACTAGAGGAAGTGAATGATTGGAAAATATTAGTGGAATATATTTGAGATGACTTGGATATTTTCTGAGAGATGAGAGAATGATTTCAGGTGCAGATATCTTCAGGTGCAGACAGCTGTAGAGGTGGGTCTGGAACTGAAGAGGTAATGACCAGACATAAATTTGAGAATTCTCAGAGCAGCACTGATCTAGGTTCACTTTCTCAATACTCATATATATATTGTGGAGTTGGGGGTCCCTGAGAGCAGTTTACCAGTATTATTCTCTCATTGTTCTCATTGGAGGTAACCATAAAAGTATAGTTTCTAATATTGTCAACTTTTGAGCCCCCAAACTGGTATGCTCCCCATTAACAGTAAGTCAAACCCCATTAACTTTTAGAAAAGGATACACTGTGAAGATATGGCTTGATACAAAACATTTTTTCCAAACCAAGGATTCACTCTCTTTTGCACACCCAAAGCCCCTGGAGAGAGAGGGTCAAACTTAAAGTTTAATGGAGTGTGGTACATACAGAGACAAAATATGTTGAAGGGAATATTTATCAGCTTCTGACCCTGGAGATCCTTTCTTCCTTTTATGGAATTCTCATGAGGTTGCAGAATGTGCCATCAGTGGTGGATGAGTTACATTTTTGCTTTGCTGGGCTGGACAGGTAGCTTAGCTGTACTTGTTCCTTGTAGGATATGGTCTCAGATAGATGGATTAATCTGATTCTGACAATCAGGCAAGCTGCTCAGCTGTTGCATTGGCTTCTCACTAGTTGTTTACTCAATTTCTTTCATACCATCTCCTCAGACCAAACCGCATTCACCAGGTTATGGTCTCATGACATTGTTTTCATTTTTAGCATGTGATTATTATTTAAGGGAATGAGATGGGATCATGTAAATGTACTAAGAAACCATGTATATTATATATGAATCATTCACTGCTGTTCAGAGTGAGGGATGACTTTCTGGAGAGTTCTTAGTGATGTGTGAGAACAGAAAAAGTCAGAATAAATCTAAGATTCCCTTCATAGAGTCATAGAATTTCTTTATAGGACTTGAAATTTTCTTGTGTTACTCTCTCACTTCGTGTTAGAATGGTTGTCACTTGTCCAGGTTCAGACAGCACATTAAGGGACTCTTCTTGGTATTACTTTTTTAACTGCATATATTTTTTAATGCTAAAAAAGAATCCATGTTGCTTGATAAACTAAGCCTCCTTTTTTTTCCCTAAGCCCCTTTTATTGTAGTTAAAAACTCAAATAATTTGGTGGACAGTAGTATATAGTGAGGAGATTTCAATTCTTTTCTTGAGTGGACATATATCACTTCCTAGGTTCTGGGCAACCTTATTTATGTTCCTTTAATTTTTTTTGTGTGTGTGTGTGTGTTGTAGAGCACTTTTGGTTTAATGATGGAGATAAAAAAAGGGATTATTTATTTTCTCTTAAATCTGTATCTAATAGTATTGCTTATATAGCACTTATATAGTACTTTAATTTTGAAAAGTGCTTTACAAATATTATTATTATTATTCCCATTTTGAAGATGAAGAAACTGAGGCAGACAGGTTAAGTTGGTTGTCCAAGGTCATGTGGTCATTTATATGTCTGAGGCTAAATTTGAACTAAGGTCTTTTTGATCCTAGGCCTACCACTCTATTAAATTTATAGCTATCCAAACATAATCAGATTTTCAAAATAGGCTTAAAATCACATATAAAACTCTAAACATATTATATGGCACATTTCAATGAAATATAAGCAACCAGGGAGCAGCTAGGTGGCACAGTGGATAGAGCACTGGCCCTGGAGTCAGGAGAACTTGAGTTCAAATCAGGCCTCAGACACTTAGTAATTGCCTAGCTGTGTGGCCTTGGGCAAACCACTTAACCACATTTGCCTTGCAAAAACCTAAATATATATATATATATATATATGTATATGTATATAAGCAACCAAATTAAATGACACATTACTTTCCTCCCTTTCAAGTCTCAACTTTCTATTGCTTTTTTATCTGTGTTTATACACATATATTCATATATATATTTATAATATATATATATATTTTATAATAGTCAATGTGTGTATAATTATGGTTCAGCAGAACTTGCTTTTTAACATTTCATATAGATCTTTCCAAAATTTCTTATATTCTTTATATTAATCTTTTTTATGGTACCTTACTATTCCATTATTCAAGAAAATCATAATTTATCCAGTCATTTTCCAGTTGTTGGATATACAACCTCCTTCTATGGATTCACAGGAACATGTTAACAGCTATGAAGATTTTTGTTCAGATAAGTCCTTTATGTTGAAAAGACATTATCTTTAGGTTGCAATCCTAGCAATATTATTATTAGTTTAAAGGATCAGTTTTCAGGCCTTTTGTATATATATTCCCCAAGAAGTTTGCAATAACAATATAAAAGAACATTCATTTTTCTTTAGTATCATCAGTATTAGATTTTCTTACTTTGCTAACATTTGTCCAATTTCCTGGATGTCAGGCTATATTGTTTATAATTTTTCTGATTTTTAGGTATTTTGAGCATCTTCTCATTTTTCATTACCTATTTGTATTTCCTTCCTCTTAAGCAATCTCCATCCTTTGGCTATTACTTTATTTGGGAGTATGGATTTATACTTTTACAGATAAATTTTTTCTTTATAGTAGAAATGTTGATTGTGAAAGGGATTTAGCATTGTCTAATGTCCCAATGTCCAGTGTTTGCCATTGTCCAATGTTTCCCTACCCCTCTACTCCCAGTGTACAAGAATTTAATGGGGTTTTCTTTAAAAAGAAAATACTTTTTGGAACACTTTAAAATCTATTTCATTTTTATTCACTGACTTAGTGGAAGATATTTTAACCCACAGGGCATAAAACTTTAGGATCATCTCTATTTTCAAATGTCTTGTAAAGATCTCTTACCACAAGATCACTACCAGCCAGGTAGTAGAGGTTCTCAGCTTCTTCCTTGTCTTTCTCCAAGAACCTTTCAGGGTCAGATCTATCTGTAGCATGAATAAATGTCTAAGTATATGTTATGATTTTTGAGAAAGCACTGCAAAAGCTATATACTCCAGATCTTCTCCCCTTCCCACTATTTTGTCTAGAGCATTAACAGCTTCAGTCATCTGAATCAATCCTTTGGATTTACTGAATTGTCTCTTGAAGTTCTCCTTTAAAAGGAAAATAAATCAGATAACCTAGTTTGTTAGGTAGCTAAGTAGTGTTGTGAAGAGAAGACTGGTCTAGGAGAGAGCAACCTCAGAAACAAGCTATGTAACCCTGGGCAAGTCACTTAGCCTCTGTCATTCTCAGTTTCCTTATCTGTAAAATGAGGTTGATAATAATATGGTGATACTTGAAGAAGAGTAGAGGAGTGAGAGCCCTGGTCTTGCTTTTGAATGAAATGCAAGGGTTTGGTAATTGATTTTTGGTTTCTCAGAAGTCTTGCTTATCTTAGTCTTTGTCATGTTCCCAGATACTCAAGATTACCATTTATCTGGAAGATAGTTGAAGGATTACTCCATTTTATAGTGTAGATTTCCTTAATCCCAACCTGGCCCAAGTAAAATCTAAAAGCATCTGAGACACCAGATAGCTTCTTTTCTTTGGTAGTTTCCATAAGTAGCCTGTTAAAAGAATGTGTTTTTTGATAAGTGAATGTGTAGACTGAAAGGTGAAATCTCTGTCTTGAGGGCTTGTTGTTTTTGTTCACTCATGTCCAACTCTTCATGATCTCATTCATGACCTTTCTTGGCAAAGATACTGGAGTTGTTTGTTATTTCC
The DNA here is from genome assembly GCF_037893015.1 of Macrotis lagotis. NCBI lineage: Eukaryota > Metazoa > Chordata > Mammalia > Peramelemorphia > Peramelidae > Macrotis > Macrotis lagotis. The sequence goes on from NC_133666.1 coordinate 306,077,145, forward strand.
TTCTCTAGCTCATTTTACAGATGAGGAAACTGAGGCAAGTCATATTGCTAGTAAATGTCTGAAGTCACATTTGAACTCAGGTTCATCTAACTTCAGGTCCAGCTCTCTGATGCCCTTCCTTGGGGGTTTAAGTGATGCCTTTTCAGCTTTAATTTGATAAACATTCAGGTTATCTAAGAGTTATGACAACCATAATCTGTTGAGAGAGAGAAATGCATTTATTTATTTTACACAAACACACCTTTATAGACTCTCTCTCTCTCTCTCTCTCTCTCTCTCTCTCTCTCTCTCTCTCTCTCTCTCTCTCATGCACACGTAAATAAATCACCAGAGGAAATTCATTGTGATTAATTGCTCTCAACTCATTTAGATCTCCCAGGCTACCAATCAGGCTCCCTCTCCCTTGGAAACCCCTTACTGGCTGTAACTGAAAGAGGGGATTCCCTGGAAATACTTTGAGTGATTATAAAGGTATGATTTGTGGGAAACCCTGATCTTTTAAAACATTTTATGTTTCATTTCTCTAATTGCCTAACTCTCCCTCTCATTTTTTCCTTCATATTTTTACCAACTTTTTGTTGCTGTTATAAGCAAGGTGTGGTGGCAGATACAGAAATGAATAAGATGTTGTTCATATCTTTCAGCAGTTTATAGTTTCATAAATAAGTCCAATGTTAAATAGCATATGAGTGATAGAAGGCTTTGGGAGTTGAAAGGATGGAGAAAAATCACTATCAATTTAATATATATGTAGGGAACATGGAAATTTGTTTTTTTGACATAAGCTAAATTTTGTAGGGGTGTGTGTGTGTGTGTGTGTGTGTGTGTCTATGTGTCTGTGTCTGTGTCTTGTCTGTACAAAATGGGGAAGGAGAGAATTAGAGAGTGGATTTCCTAGAAGGTTGATTAGCATGAGTATAGGTTAACAACTGGTGGTATCATAAGCTCCTGCCATTACAAAATCTAAATACTGAAACACTTATAAATTCCCTCATTTCTGCTCATTCCCATAAAAGCTGTAAAATGTTTGATAAAATATCAGTGATCAAAAGTGAAGTAGACCTTTATTATCAGACCCTAGTGAAGAATGAAGCTTATATTCTATGAAAATGGCAAATAATTTTGAAGCTAATGCATAAAATCAAATTTTCTCCCTGAGTTATGTACACATTAGCTGTCTAATAGTAACTTTTTATAGTGACTAAAAGTATCTCTTTGCTTTTCTGTCTTATTTTGCTTTGAATTTTGTTTCATATAAGACATCTAGGATAACTCAGTGGATATAGTGCTGGAGTGAGAGTCAGGATGACAGGATTAAATCCTGCTTCAGTTATTTCCTAGTTATGTATCTGTGGGCAAATCATTTAATCTTCCTGTTTGATTCAGTTTATTGTATAGAAAATAAGAATAATAACAGTGACCTCCCAAGGTTATTGTGAGAATCACATGAGAAATAATATTTGTGAAATACTTTGTAAATCTTAAAATGTCTACAAATGTTGGTTATGATAATGATATTTTTTGTAATATATCTATATATATACATAAACACATGCATTCTTAGGAATGCATAAAAGACATGGATTTACAAAGGAAACCAAGTATACTTAAATACTGAAATCAAAATATTAAAAACATATACAAGATGACAGAACTCCTGAATTAGATGGTTTCTAAGGACTTTTCTAGCTCTAACGTTGTGTGCTTGTACTCAATAGATTGATAACCTGGAAAAAGACTGGACTCAGGTACACAAATACACCTGTTTATGTATATAAGTGAAATAACGTGCTTTGAAGATTGACCTCCTGGAATTCTGGTGCCTCTTCCCCTTTAGCCTAACATTTTCCAAACTGGACTAAATATGTTTTTGAGTGTGCCTTTGGGACTGAACTCCAAAGACAAATAGTGATGACTTCTTAGATTATCTGTGACTTTTCTCTTCCATCCCTGTGTGTATTCTATGAGATGTCATATTTTGAGTTTGTCCACAGAATACAAATATTCTATGAGATGGGACAAAAATCATACTCAGCTGTTTTTGATTAGTCATATTCAATTCTTTTTGACCCCTATTTGGAGTTTTCTTGGTGAAAATACTGGAATGCTTTGACATGTCTTTCTCTGGCTCATGTGAGAGCTTGAAGAAATCAAGGCAAACAGTTAAATGACTTGCCTAGGGTCATACAGCTTCTAAGTGTTTGAGGCCAGATTTTAACTCAACAACATGAATCTTCCAGTTTCCATGCTGGTACTCCCTACATCACCTAGTTACCACTCTTTATCTTTTAATTTGCTTTAAGTAGCTCAGGGAAAATAGGAAAAATAGCTGTCGTTCTAGTAGAAGAGATAAATTGTGTGTGGGAAAGGTTTGGTGAATAAGAAATGGGAGGAGGATTGTGAAAGGACTTGTAAAAACAGTTTGGGGCAGAATTGGGAATTCTTTCAGGGAAGAATGTGAAAAAGGAAATGAATGGTTCTCCTTAGGAAGTTTAAATGGTGCTATAAAGGTTTAAATTGAAAACTAAAAGTCATGGTCATGTTCTATGTCTCCTAGGATAAACATGCCATTAAAGGATAGACATATGAATAATAAGCTATGGAATCAAAATTGTTCTTTACAACTTCTAGCAAACTGACACTAAAACTTGGCATTTCCTGCCAAATAATTCTCTTATAGTTCCATTCTCCATGCAAATCCTTAGTTTGAGTATTATTACATCATGATAGATATTAGCTTATAAACAAGTATCTATCTATTGAGCATCTATTTTAGAGAAGATGAATGCAAGGTATTGTGGGGAACCAACATTTATATGAAATTATATTGACAAGTGTATTTGTGTACCTGAGACCAATCTTTTTCTGGATTATCAATATCTTATTAGGGTTAGGAAACTTAAGATTCTATACTCACATAGGTAAAAAAAAAATGACATCTCTCTCTCTCTCTCTCTCTCTCTCTCTCTCTCTCTCTCTCTCTCTCTCTCTTCATCTCCTCTTCAATCAGACCAGTTTCCTTTTTGCATAGAGGCAGCCAAGCTGCACAGATAAAGCACTGGCCTTGGAGTCAGGAGGACCAGAGTTTGAATGTGGTCTGAGACAACTGACACTAACTAGCTGTGTGACCCCAAGCAAGTCACTTAACCCTGATTGCCTCACATTCAGAGCCATTTCCAGTCATCTGGATATGAATCAAGTATAATTCATATCTGACCACTGGATCCAGATGACTCTGGAAGAGAAAGTGAGGTTGGTGACTTAGCACACAGTACCCCCTCACTCAAATTCAATTCACGTGCTTGTGCTTGTCATGGCATAACCTTTCTAATGTCATGGTCTTCTTTGAGAATGAAGGACAAACATTATTAATATTATTTCTTTTGTATATACTGTTCCAGGATCATTTTCCTCTTCCTCTTTCTTCTTCTCAGGGATGGACAAAGTCAGACATGATAAGATTTGTTTTGTATAGCTCCAGAAGCTAAAACTAGACACAGATGGTAGATGCTTCTGGGAAGGAGGTTTTGCTTTAACATATGACTATGTTCACACCCCCCCCCAAAAGAAATCCCAACAACAAAACAACTCAAAAACAAGTACATGGTAGGAGATTAGGACATAACTTCTATGTTCTTTTGCAACTTTATGCTTTGATAATAGCACAGACAATAATCCAAAAAAATTATTCATTGTTTTATTTAATTATGCATGTATACTAACTCCTATTATATGCTTATCACAGTGTCTGACACATAGTTGGTGATTTTTAAATTGAATTGAATTAAATTGAGGAAACCCCTCTATTTATGAAAGTTGGCAGTCACTTAACAAGTAATTATTAATCACTGAATATATGCTAGGTATTAAATCCTCAAAATACAAAGAAAGGCAAAGACATGGTCTCTGCCCTTAAGAAACTCACAATGGCTGGGCGGAGCCAAGATGGCAACAAGAAAGGATGGAGTCTTAGGCACTCTCTGATAAAACTTCTAAACTAAGGACTCTTAACTAAACTTTCGAGAGACAGAACCCACAGAGGGACCCAGTGAGGCAGTTCTCCTACTCAAGGTAACCTGGAAAAGAGTAGAAAGGCTCTGCTCCCGGGGGTTGGAGGGGCGGCCCGCCAGAGGGATGGCCCCCCAGAGTGAAAGAACTTCAGCTTCCCGGAGGCAGCCCCAGGGCACTGGGAGTCTCAGCTCACAGCAGTGGGGGAGTCTCCTGAGCTACACCCTGGGGGAGCACTGGGCACAAAGTGGGGGAACAGCGGGGACCTCTGCCAGACTGAGCCTGTGGAGCCCAGCCCTCAGGGCACACAGCAAGCAGCTTGGTCTTTAGGCAGCCCAGATGTGGAAACAGAAGCAGGCAGAGCTGCTAAGCAGGAGCCTCCAGGGCATGAGCCCATTGAGCTGAGGGAGGGGAGTGAAGAGAGAGAGACTGCCGAACTCTGTCCTCTGCCCCTGGAACAGACTCTGGGGCTCTGACCACATTCAGCGCCTGATCCCAGTCTAGGCCCCCCCATAGAACATCAGCCCCCACCTCAGCCTCATGGCAGAGGGAGGTGCTTATGGTCATTCACAGACCAGGAGGGAGGACAGAGCCTCACACACTGAGACCCTTGTGGGAGTGCCCCAAAAGCTCAGGAAGCACCCCAAAACCAGGCCCAGGCTGAGAAAATGAGCAAGCAGAGAAATAAGAGGAACATCATTGAGAAATATTTTGCTTATGAGCCCAAGAAGGATCAAAATACTCAGTCTGAAGATGAGGAAGCACAAGCTCCTGCATCTAAAGACTCCAAGAAAAACAGAAATTGGGCTCAGGCTATGGCAGAGCTCAAAAAAGACTTTGAAAATCAAATGAGGGAGTTAAAAGAAAAACTGGGAAAAGAAATGAGAGAGATGCAGGAAAAACATGATAATGAAGTCAGCAGCTTAGTCAAAGAAATCCAAAAAAATGCTGAAGAAAATAGCATGCTAAAAACCAGCTTAGGTCAAATGGATAAAACAGTTCAAAAAGTTATTGAGGAGAAGAATGCTTTAAAAAGCAAAATTGGCCAGATGGAAAAAGAGATAAGAAAACTCTCTGAGGAGAATAAATCCTTCAGACAAAGAATAGAATTCAGGGAAATTGATGAATTTACCAGAAATCAGGAATCAATACTTCAAAACCAAAAAAATGAAAGAAAGAAAATGTGAAATATCTCAATAACTGATATGGAAAACAGATTTAGGAAAGATAATTTAAAAATTATTGGAATACCTGAAAGTCATGATCAGGAAAAGAGCCTTGACATCATTTTCAAAGAATTGCTACAGGAAAATTGTCCTGATATTCTAGAAGCAGAGGGTAAAATAGAAATGGAGAGAATCCACTGATCCCCCCGAGAAAGAGATCCCAAAAAACCAACCCCTAGGAATATTATAGCCAAGTTCCAGAACTCCCAAGTCAAAGAGAAAATATTACAAGCAGCCAGACGGACACAGTTCAAATATCATGGAGCTGCAGTCAGGATCACACAGGACTTAGCAGCAACTACATTGGAATCTCATAGGGCTTGAAATATAATATACTGGAAGTCAAAAGAGCTTAGAATGCAGCCAAGAATGAACTACCCAGCAAGGCTGAATGTCCTCTTCCAGGGAAAAAGATGGACTTTCAATGAACCAGGGGAATTTCAAATGTTCCTGTTGGAATGGCCAAAGTTGAACAGAAGGTTTGATCTTTAGATACAGGACTCAGGTGAAGCACGGAGATTGGAGGAAAAGGGGAAAATATGAGGGACTTAATGATGATGAACTGCATGTATTCCTGCATAGAAAAATGACACTGATAATACTCATATGAACCTTCTCAATTAACAGAGCAGGTAGAAGGAGCTTTTATAGATGAAGCACAAGAGAAAGCTGAATTCGAAGATAAAATATGGTGTAAAAATGGAGTCAATAGAAAAAAAGGGAAATGTAATGGGAGAAAGAAAAAGGAGAGGGGGAATAGGCCAAGATATTTCATATAATAAGATTTTTCTTTATTACAATGAGCTATTGCAATGATATGGAAGGGGAGAGGCAAGGGGGAATGAGGGAACCTTTGCTCTCATCAGAAGTGGCTAGGAGAGGAAACAGCATATGTACTCAATGGGGTATAGGCATCTGGAGTAAGAAGGGGGGGGCAGGGGGAAGGGGGGGGATGTGAATAAAGGAGGAGAGGATGGACCATGGGGGAGAGTGGTCAGATATAACACATTTTCTTTTTTACTTTTTTGCAAGGGGCTGGGATTGGAAGGCCTGTCCAGGATCATAGGGCCAGGTGGATTCTGGGCCTAAGGGGTGGTATGGGAGCTCAGGGCCTCTTGGCCCCAGGACCAGGGACCTGTCTGCTGCACCACTCAGCTACCCTACAGCAGAGTCAGAGTGAAAGGAGAGAGAAAATATAGTACATGGTAGTGGAGAAATAAGAAAGGAGGGAGTTGCGATCAGCAATGGCAACGTTGGAAAAATATGGAAGTAACTTTTGCGATGGACTTATCATAAAGAATGAGATCCACCCGTGACAGAGTTGTTGGTGTTGGAACAAAGACTCAAGCACATTTTTTATTATTATCATTATTATTATTGTTTGGGGGAGGGTACAGGGCAAATGGGGCTGGGTGGCCTGACTGGGGCCACATAGCAGGGTGATCTTTGGGTGTCTGAGGCCGGATTTGGACTCGGGCTACTGGCTCAAGGGCCAATGCTCTGTCTGCCACCCAGCCACCCCTACTATTATTACTGTTTTATTTTATTTTGGGTCTTTTGTTTTTCTTCTTTTTAGTTTTTGGAGAGCAGTGGGGATCCGGTGGCTTGCATGTCACATGGCTGGGTGATTGTTGGGTCTATGGGGCTGGATGTGGGCTCGGATGCTCGTGGCTCCAGGGCTGGTGCTTCATCCATTGCGCCACCTGGCCATACCTACAATTATGACTATTATTTTTTTAATTTTAATTTTTTTCTCTCCCCTTTACTTTATGACTCAAGCAAGTCTATATTCATGGGGGGGAGGGGGTATTTCATTTACTCTTAAACAAGAATATTTTATTAATGTCAAAAAACATCTGTACAAAATGAGAATAAAAAATAAAATAAAAATAATAATAAAAAAAAGAAACTCACAATGGACAATCTGGCTATTGCTTGGATGTTTCCAGGGTTCTAAGTTGTTGAAGGGTTTTTTTGGGGGGGTGGAAGCCTTTTTGGTAGGATAGCTCTGTCCCACCTCCCTATAACTTCCACTCCCTGGTTCTAGTTTTATCTTATGGATCTATCTAATCAAGTCTGACCATGTCATTTTCCATCTTAACTGCCTAAAGTGACTCCCTATTTCCTCTCCGATAAAATACATTCTCCTTAAATTGTCATTTAAAGCCCTTCACAGTTTGAATTCAGCTTATCTTTGCAGGTTTATTTCATAATTCTCCCTTTTATGTGTTTAGATCTCAGAAATTCTTCTAATATACCAGTTATTGAAAAATGAATTGAGACACAGTGTATTTTCAATGAATCCTTTCCAGGTTTTAGTGGTCACCCCTAGACCATTTTGATTTTGTAATGGACATAGATCATTTGTCAATCAGTTCTAGAATTTTTCCAAAGATTAGTGTGAAACTTAGCAGTGTAAGGCTTTTGGAACCCCCCTGACCTTTTCCCACATACCCTCTTGGTCTGTCTCCAAAGTACCTCTTTTTTTTTTATCTCTCCACCTTTAAGATATTACAAAAATGGTTCCAAGATGATGTCCATAAACTTTCTCAGTATATTGGCATTTAATTCCTTTGAGCCTGGAGACTTAAACTTATTTTATGCATATTGGTAACCTATATTCTGTAACCTTAGCAGCTAAAAGTTTTGAATCCTATGTTTATTCTATCCCTTTAAATTTCATTCTTTTTAATGGAGAAGATGGATGAAAAATAGAGGTTGACCAACTCTGTTTTTCTATCTGTAAATCTCTTGCCATCTTTCTCCATTCCTTAGACCCTCCTTACTCTCTACTGCTTCCTAGGTCATGCTGTTCCCTTCCTTGGAACAAATGAGCTGATAATAATTTGAGATGTTGATTGTTTACCAGCAAAAGGCAAAGCTGAATTCTCCTGAGATTCATGTGATTACTAGGTTAGAACACTTTAGAACAACTATTTAAATTCCCATCTGATTTTGGCCAGAAGGGTCAAGCTAGATAGACTCTTCAGGTTCCAGACCACAAGGCTGAGGCTTAAGGGGTGACTTGTTAATCCTGGCTCTTTTCCTCCTCCTCCATCCTTCCCAAACCCAGGTGCAAATATATACTTTATCCTTGCCTGCAGAAATTTTATCCTATTTGTCTGCTACGAATCAATGTTCTGTAACTCTTCTGGGGGTAATCAGTCTGCCAATTAACAAAAAAAAATATTGAGGTACAGAGCCCTTTGCTAGGTGTTTTTAGAATCACAAAATAGATGTAAGGTGTGGATGAGTCCTGCCATCAGTGAACTTATAGTTTGGAGTTAAAACTTCATACAGGTGAAAGCTATGTAACAAATAGATAAATGACAGCATTTAAGTAAGTGCTAAAATACAGCAATACAGAGTGTATACACTGTAAACTTCATAGAAGAGGGAATTCATAGTTACTCTAGAATGTTGAGTTGGAAAGAACTTTAGAGGTCATCCAGTCCAATCCCTACCATTGTTCAGATGAAAAAACCAGTTTAGAAAGAAGTCCCACAGCTATTTAATAGCCTACAATCACACAACTAAATAGCAATCTGTTGTAGTCAGTGGAAGAAAAAACATGGGAAGATGGAATTTTTTTTTCCTCATCTTGAACCTTTAGTGGAAAGAGAGACATAATAGCTGGTGAAAATAGGATCAAGGGCTGGTATTCTTTTTCAGAGGAGAAAGAAAATATGTGATGGAATATTTGGTGTTGGGGAGGAGTAATCAAACTGGATTGTTAAAGTAGACCCAGAGTTTGGAAGAATTTGAAAAGGCAGCAGAGAAGTTCAGTAGATGAGAAAATTAAAGCAGTTGATAAACTGTATCAAATTAGACAATGAGATTGGGTCTGGGTAATAGTTCCAAGTATTTTACCATCTATTATTTGTTATGGAAATGATATAGAGAAGTCTGACATTAATGACCTTTTGATCTGTCTAGATATTTTGCATCTTAAGTGAAGACTTATTGAAGTGAATAATCAACCAGGCTTTATTAAGCACCTACTTACATGCTATCCTGAGAACAGAAAACAAATTTCTTGTCCTCTCTTTGCATGTTCAAAGGTAATTTGAACGACATGGGCAAATTTAAGTAAATTCAGAATATATGATAGCACATAAAAAGGATTGGAGCGACAGCTTGGGGATATCAAGAAAGGCCTTATGTAGTAAATATCATGGACTGAACTTTGAGGAGAGCTAAAAATTCTGCTAATTTGTTATTTCTTTTTCCCTTTTTTATCATTAAAATATAAATTGATAAGAATATTATGCTATAATGTCCTCAATGTACTGAGTATACTGAGTGACAAGATCTCAATTCAAGCCCCAACTTAATCCCAAACTAATTGTGGGACCTTGGTCAAGTCATTCTAGATTTGAACATCCTTCTCCATAAAATTGTGTTCAATTGATAGGGTCGGTTCCTTTGACCTCTGAAATTCCATGTCATTGATTCTCATAATCATACTTTGGTACCTTATGCTGCATTTTTCTCTCCCTTGCACCCTAACCTTCTGGCAAATTTTCATTTGTTTTTCAGCCAGCCAGCCAGCGATCCATCCACCTGAATTACACCCTCAATAACCTTTCTGCTGCCACCATTCCCTCCTGTTTTCCTGGCTTCCCTAGACCATTTATAGGGCAAAACCTACAGAATGTTAACTCTTTTGCTGGTCTCTGATTACTGCACTCCAGTCTTTTGGTTGTTTTAAAGAGGATTTACTATGAAACTCATCAGGGAAACATACTATGTGGCAGGATGGTTTGTTAGAGAAACATATGAAAGAGGCAATAATGACATATGTTGCAAGGATATTTTATAGTTACTGATCCTTAATATCAACAGAGCTGCCTTTACTAGGACTCCTTCCTGTTTAATTTCTCTTTGGTCTTGGCTAGAAGTGTCAAACATATAACCTCCCCCCAGTACTCTGAAGTACAACCTGAACCACATTAAAATGTAATTCCTAGCACATTTTAGTATGTTAATATATGTACATATATAATGTATTATATATAATAATATATTATATATGTTAATTAACATATATATGCATATATATGTAAAGTATGGTTTTTTTTAAGTCAATATGTGGCCCACAGGGAATCTTACATATGACATGAATATAAACTACAATCCCAGCATCAGACTTTCTTTGAAAGGAAAGAACACATGAGAAAATAACTCCTGCTTTAGGCCACAATCAAGTTTTGTGCAAGAGAGATTTGAAGAAAACTATCTATTTTCCAGCAAATTGTACTTTTCCAGCTTTTATTTAGGGGGTGAGCTTAGATAGTTTCTTCTCAGGATAGTTTATCTTCGCACTTAGATAGGATCTAAAAGCAGGCTGCTGACCTCCCTGACTCTCAGTAAGAAAGACCCTTTCCCTAAGGTACTTCTCCTTACCCCCTGCCACCATCACTTTCTGGGTCCTGTTTCTGTCATAGTCCCTGGCTGGTGAGGCTCTGAATGGTCATTACCTCTTCCACCTAAATGCTATTTCGACTAAGGAACACATTTTCCAGGTGACACAGGATTAAACTCCTTGCTATTGTTAACAACAACAAGAACAACCTTTGAGCCTCACAAAATATTATGAGGAAGCATTATTATTATTTTTATTATACCCATTTTATAGATTGGGAAATTGTGGCTGAGAAAGGTGGAGTGACTTGGCAAAGGTCACCCAGCTAGTGTCTGAGACATGTTCAAATTCAGGTCTTATGACTTCTGTCTCTGAATCTAATGTATAAACTGAGCTTTTATGACATACCTCAAAAATAGTTGAGATTATATTATTTCCTACTTCCCCATCCTCACTCATTCCTCAGCAAAGAAATCACTTACTTCACTTTCCTCAGGATTCTGTTACTATTCTCTTCTTTCCTGAGAGTGGATTCTCAAGATAACCCTTTGTGGGGTGGCTCGGTGGTTCAGTGGATAGAGCACCGGCCCTGGAGTCAGGAGGACCTGAGTTCAAATCCAGCCTCAGACACTTAATAATTACCTAGCTGTATGGCCTTGGGCAAGCCACTTAACCCCATTGCCTTGCAAAACCCTAAAAAAAAAAGATAACCCTTTATAACCCTTTATTTCTTTAAGACCAAATCAAAACAAGCCCTGGACCTATAGCAATATCAACCTCGTCTCCCATTACTTCTCTCCCTATTCTCTACCTCCAACAATTGATCAGGGTCATTTTGTCACAGGTCTTTTGAAAAGGAACTAGTTAATGAGAAAAAAGTGCAGGTACCTCCCCCCCTTCCCCATCTATGTGCAGATTTGATTGTGGAATATGGTTGACTTGGCATTCAGCTTGCTGAATAATTAGAGTGATTCATAGTTCATGCAGAGAATGTACATGGACATTCAGAATTGCTACATATAATAGAGGAAAAAAGGTTTTTTTTTTCCCCCTGCTGTTTGAAACTTGTAAAGTGTCACATTATTACCTCCTGTCCCCATGACAAATTGGTTTCTGTACTGAGCTCACCATATAGCTAAATGCTTCCAAACTGCCTGTTGTCCCAGAGTTTCTAAGCCACAAATGTCTATTAAAGCACAGTCCTGCCTACATTGCCATCTAATAATAATAATAATTATGATGATAATTGAACTCCTAGGTGTTCAAGACATAGCCGAAGTACTCTGTGGGATTTTGGATGTTCTTGGGTTGTGGGGGCGATACTGGGCCAGGAGACCATTGAGGGGGAGTTGTACTTTGCTGCTGATCATGAAAGATGGGGGTAGGGAAAAATCCATGATGATTCCCATCACACTTGCATGTTACAGTAATTTCAGACTGTGTTTGGTGCAGCATTGTTAAAAGAGTGACTGTGACTGAGTCTGCTTTTCTCATTTCATTTTGTGCTCTCACTTGCTCATTTAACAAGCATTTAGTGAAGTCTGTGCTGGGGTTGTGGCAAATAGAAGGATAAGACAAAGTCCGGCCACCTATTCTTATCCCAGGAATTTACACTAGTGAGAGAATGCATGGGTGCAGATAACTCCAATGCAAAGTGTAATATGATGAGGTACAAAGTATATTGGGAATTCAGAGTAAAGTCATCATTTCTAGTTGAGAATGAGGGGGACAGAGATACAGCTAATACTGAACCAAAAAGATTCTCTGTTCCTTGCTTCTAAGACCTAATCTGAATGTAGCAAATTCCAGGTTGTAGCTCAGATAGTGCTGTCATTCCATCTTGGAGAGAGCTCACCTTTATCATCCATTATAGAATAGAGGATCATAGATACTGACTAGTAAGAGACCACAGAGGTGATACAAGCCATCCACATCATTTTCCAGATACAGAGACTTGAAAAGTAAAGTGTTATGTCCTAGGTCAAATAGGTTGTAAGTTGCAAAGCTGAGATTTAAAAGCCCCCACCCCCCTTTTTTATTCAACCAGAACTCTCTTGTGCCAAATTAGAACTTGTATACATGACTATGTAGCCAACCTTAACATAAGGTCTTTAAATGAGTTATTTGTGGAAGTTTATTTTTAAGAATAATGAAAGGGACTTAGGGAAGCAACAGAAAAGAATTGACTTTAGAATAACATTTCAGAATCTTTGCTTTATTTAATTTACACTGCCTTATAATCCTCATTTCAAGTTTTTCCTCAAATTATTATTTTTTTTTTCAGTTTACAGATAGGAAAGTGGAGACTAGGAGAGTTCAGCTGACTTGTCCAAAGCCTCCAAGAAAACAGTAGAGTTAGGACTGGAACCCAGGTCTTATGACTGAGTACAGTATTCTTTCCATTTTGCCACTGCTCCTTTCAAAAAGAAACAACAATAGCAAGCAACATCAACAACCAGGCCAGGGAGACAGAGGATGCCCAAAGCCACAATGGCTACTAAGAAGAGAACCTCAGAGTTGAAATTTCAGACTTCTGATCTGTCCACTATTTTGCAATTCTAGTTTGAGATTAAAGATTCACATAATACCACAAGAGCAAAGAAGACAATAATATTCTTTGCTGCAGAATGAGATGACAATGGGGAGGATCAATGAAGAGCTGGACATCAGGAAATGAAGTTCAGAGCTGCATTTTCTGTCTACCCTGCTTCAAAAGGGAATTCAATTTTCTGGCTTTAAATCCCAAGGGGAAAATTCCGTAGTGATGAGATTATTTAGATATTGGCACATTCTTTGCAGACATTTTTTGTTAATTATTTCCGAAGAGAAATGTACTGCCATTTCTTCCTGATTATTTTTTTTTTTGCAAGGCAAATGGGGTTAAGTGACTTGCCCAAGGCCACACAGCTAGGTAATTATTAAGTGTCTGAGGCCGGATTTGAACCCAGGGACTCCTGACTCCAGGGCCGGTGCTCTAGGCACTGCGTCACCTAGCCGCCCCCATTTCTTTCTGATTCTTAAAGAATGAGAATGAACTCTCTGACTTCTGAACAAGAATCTCTAACACATCCTGTTTATGTCTTGTTTGTGCATAGTTGTTCCCAATAGATGGTGAACCCTTGAGATCTTGGCCTGTTTCCTTACTTAATATCTCTAGCACTTGGCACCATGCTTGATACATTGTAATGCTTGCTGATTGACAAGAATGCCATAGGAATTTTGTGTTTAAGTTATTTGATTTTTGTTTTTGTTCTGAATTTTTAAAAAATAATTGAGCAGATAGAAATACTATTTTTCCTTGACCCCATGAAGAAAGATATTGTATCTACAGTTAATCTCCAGGGTTTGTTATCTAAAAGACTTTTGAGGCACTTTGGAAGCATGGCCACTATTGATAGAATTGAGGTAGTGGGGGAAGAGGATGTTTTGCATTATGGTTCTTACAGGTAATAGTATATAGTTTGGTTCTCTCCAATAGAGAGCATTAATGCTCATTTTAAAAATAAAGGTGGGGGCGGCTAGGTGGCGCAGTGGATAGAGCACCGGCCCTGGAGTCAGGAGTCCCTGGGTTCAAATCCGGCCTCAGACACTTAATAATTACCTAGCTGTGTGGCCTTGGGCAAGTCACTTAACCCCATTTGCCTTGCAAAAACCTAAAAAAAAAATAAAATAAAAGTGTCATTTGTGGCTTGAGGACCCTTCTTCCTTTTTTCCCTCTATCTTCTCAAGGTCATTTCTGAGACTGACCTCAAGAATTACATTGTTTCATTTTGGCTCTTTGCTTTCATCTCCAAGTTTTGGTACATGGAAATTTTTCTGAATAAAGCTTATATTTAGGCTTCACCAAATATGGATAACAAGGCTCTACCTCATATTTACTACCCCCTCCCCAGTAAGGGTGCATTCCACATCTACCAGCAAGGGTACATTTGGGAGTGGGTGGAGCGGGATGAATTTGACTGGTTTTCCACTCAAAATGGGCATTTTTTCTTCTATATACTTTATTTTTTGTTCCTCCCCCAGTTGTGTGTTAAAATAAATTTCAACATTTATTTTTTGAACTTTGAGTTCTGAATTCTCTTCATTCTTCCCCTACCACTCCCCTCATTGAGAAAGCAAGTTATTTGATATAGGTTAAAAATGTCTAGTCATAGGTTAATAGGCTATGAACAAGTAGGATTTATTCTGGAAATAGGAATGTTCAATATCAGGAAAACTATCAGCATAAATGACAGTATTGATAATAAACCTAACAAATCATATGATAAGCTCAATAGATGTTGAAAAAATCTTTTGACAAAATGCTGCACCCTTTCCTATTAAAAACACTAGGTAACTTAGGAATAAATGGAATGTTCCTTAAAATGATAAGCAGTATCTATCTAAAATCATTAACAAGCATTATATGCAATGGGAATAAGCTAGAAGCATTCTCAGTAAGATCAGGGGTGAAACAGGAATGCCCATTATCACCACTATTATTCAATATTGTATTTGAAACATTAACTCCAGCAATAAGAGAAGAAAAAGAAATTGAAGGAATCAGGATTAATAATGAAGAAACAAAACTCATTCTTTGCAGAGGATATGATGTTATACCTAGAAAATCCTAGAAAGTCATCTTAAAAATACTGGAAACATAAGCAACTTTAGGAAAGTTGCAGGATATAAAATAAACCCACATAAATCTTCAGCATTTCTATATGTTACTGACAAGATACAGCAACAAGAGATAAAAAGAGAAATCCATTTCAAATAACTTCAGACAACATAAAATTCTTGGGAGTCTTCCTGTCAAGGTTGTTTATGAAAACAACCATAAAACACTTTTCACACAAAATCAGATCTAAATAACTGGACTAATGTCAATTGCTCATGAGTAGTCCAAGTTAATATAATAAAAATGACAATTCTATCTAAATTAAATTATTTAATGCCATACCAATCAAACTTCCAAAAATTACTTTAGTGAGCTAGGAAAAAATAGTAACTAAATTCATATGGAGGACCAAAAGGTCAAGAATGTCAAGGGAATTAATGAAAAAAATGTAAAGGAAGGTGGCCTAGGCATACCAGATCTAAAATTATATTGTAAAGCATCAATCATCAAAACTGTTTGGTATTGGCTAAGAAACAGAGTGGTGGATCAGTGGAAAAGATCAGGTGCAAAAGAGGCAACAGTAAATAACTATAGTAATCTAGTGTTTGATAAATCCAAGGATTCCAGTTTCTGGGATAAAAATTCACTCTTTGATAAAAACTTCTGGAAAACTGAAAGACAGTATGACAGAATCTAGGTAAAGGCCAACATCTCATACCCTATACCAAGAGAAGGTTGAAAGAGGTGAAGGATTTAGACATAAAAAGTATTAGTCAATTAGGAGAATAAAGAATAGATCTATGGAAAGAGGAACAGTTTGTGACCAATAAAGAGATAGAGAACGTTTATAAAAAACAAATTTGATAATTTTGATTATATTGAATTAAAAGGTTTTTGCACAAGCAAAACCACTGCAACCAAGCATAAAAGGAATATAGCAAGTTGGGAAACAATTTTTACAACTAGTGTCCCTGAAAAAGGACTCATTTCTAAAATATATAGAGAAATGAATCAAATTTATTTTAAAAAAGCCTTTCCACAATTGATAAATGGTCAAAGGATATGGAAAGGCAATTCTCAGTCAAAGAAATAAAAGTTGTCTATAGTCATATTGTTCTAAATCATTAATTAGAGAAATGTAAATGAAAACATCTCTGAGGTTTTTTTAACCTTTCTATGACTAGAAAGGTTAAAATGACCAATGTTGGAGGGGACATGGGAAAACCAGGATATGAATGCATTGTTGGTAGAGTTTCAAACTGATCCAATCCTTGTGGAGAATGATTTGGAATTAAGCCCAAAGGGCAATAAAAAATGTGTATACTCTTTGATCTAGCAATACCACTACTGAGTCTGTATCCTGAAGAGACTGTGAAAAAGGGTAAAAAATCCACTTGTACAAAAGTATTCATAGCAGCTCTTTTTGTAGTGGCAAAGACTTGAAAATTGAGGGAATGCTCATCAGGGAATGGCTAAACAACTGTGGCATTTGTGTTTGATGGAACACTATTGTTCTATAAGAAATCATGAGGGACAAGATTTCAGAAAAGCCTGGAAAGACTTAGATGAATTGATGCTAAGTGAAATGAGTAGAACCAGAAGAGCATTATACACACTAACAACAACATTGGATGATGATCAACCATGCTGTACTTGTTCATTTTAGCAGTGCAGTAATCAAAGACAATTTTAAGATTTCTGAAAGAAAATATCATCCATATTCAGTGAAGGAACTGTAGAGTTTAAATGAAGACCAAAGCTTAATATCTTCAATTTTTAAAAGCTGTCTAATGTATTAAGTCAATTTTTTCTCTCTAATATTTTCTTGGTTCTGTTTGGATCTGGTTATTCTCTTACAACATATTCGATATCTGTTTATGTTTAGCATGGTTATAAATATTGAACCTATATCAGATTACTTTCTATAAGAGGGAGGGGGAGGAAAGGAGGGAGAGAGAAAAATTGTAAAACTCAAAATCTTGAAAAAAATGATTGGTTAAAAACTACTATTGTTCACTTAACCCCCATTGCCTTAAATAAAAATAAAATAAAAAATACTGTTGTATGCTGTTGGAAAAACAAACTATTTAAATTATAAGTCTAGTCATGCCAAATATTACCATAAATGTTGTTGTGAAAGTAAGCATACCCCTCAAAAAAAAGAGGAACCTCAAGATAAATAGTTTTTAAAAAGTACACTACAATCTGTATTCAGATACCATCAACTCTGTTTTTGGGGATGGATAATATTCTTTTTCTTAAGGCCCTCAGAGTAGTCTTGGGTAGCAGCATTGCTGTGAAAAGGAAAGTCATTCACAGGTGATCATACTCCAATATTACTATTACTTTGTATATAGTGTATTTCTCATTGTATCTGCTCATGTAAGTCTTTCCAGGTTTTCCTAAGAGCATCTTGTTTATCAGAAAATGGGCATGTATAAGATCATTGAGGTTTAATTCTGATGGATATTCAGGACTCCCTGTGAATGATATTGTTCATTCGTAGGTGCAGCTACTAGGAGAAGCTCTTGGATTTTCTAGACCTTATACTGGGTTCCCTAATGAGGCTGCTTATTGAGAGTGCCAGACTGGTCAATTGTCATTTATTCTCATATTCTCTCTCTCTCTCTCTCTCTCTCTCTCTCTCTCTCTCTCTCTCTCTCTCTCTCTCTCTCTCTCTCTCTCTCTCTCTCTCTCTCTCTCTCTCTCTCACACACACACTCTCTCTCTCTCTCTCTCTCTCAGGTTTTTACAATGGGGCCAGATTTGAGCTCAGGTACTCCTGACTCTAGGATCAGTGCTTTATTCACTGCACCACCTAGCCGCCTCAATTGTCATTTATTCTCAATCAGAATAATACAAAAGACAATTTTTAAAAATTGAGGATACAGAAAAGCAAAAAGGAAGACAATCCCTGCCCCCAAGGAGCTTACTTTCTAATTGGGGAAAATAGCTCAAAAATGAACTGGAAAAAGGAGGATGTGATGGGGAAGAGAAAGTAACCTTGAGGGAACACTGAGGTGAAATTTCATAGCCAGCCCGCTCTATCCTCAAAATGGAGGCTCCAGAAGGAATATACCAATGAGAGAAGGTCTGGCATTGGTGGAGGAATTTTACAGATTAAGAAGACTCCAAATTTAGAGGGAAATTCTACAGTTAGAAGACAACTGACTTGTCATGGTGAAAGTCTGCAGTCATAAGCACAGCTCAAAGGGGAATAGCAAATCAATTATCTTGTAAGACTACTAATGTGTTTGCTTTTCCCTAGGCTTAAAAAGTCAGATGAGGCAGTTTTTGAGTTGGGACTGATATTTTTATTTTCATTTTTAATATTAACCAATACTTCTGAATTGGGTCACTAGCGAGCTGGCAACTGATTCCAGCTTTGCCTCAGATTGCTCTTCCTAGTTCTCAGGATTGTTGCTGTGGCACAAAATTTCGGATACTAGAAAGAGCCACTTCAAGATAATCTATTCTCCAAAGTTCTGAGTTTCCTCAGGCTTTGCAGGATAATCATGGCTGCTCGTGGGAATTACCTGGACTGAGGAGGGGATTTTATTTTAAAACTCTAACATATTAGGCCTAGGCATCATTTGTCAAAGTTCTGCCGTGTAGAGAGGGGTGAGGACCAGTGAAATGTACTCAGAGGAAGAATGGGAATCAGAAGGAATAAAACTAAAGGCAATCATTGAATCAGAGTAACAGAGGCTTGTGCAACTTCTGGGGATTAACAACTATGCTGTTTTGTGAAGGATGGAGAAAACATATAATGTGGTCTCTAATCACAATCAAGAGTTGATAAAATTTTTAAGATGAACACTGTCCATAGAGTTATTAACTGATGTTCAAGATATAGTCAGAGCCCAGGAATACCCAAGGTCCATGGCATGAATTTTTCAACATGAAGTTAGTCTGCAGGAGAGATTCTTTTTGGATTTGAAATAAATACCACTGATTCAGAAGCCATGAGTTCAAATCCTGTTCTGCTACTTACTATATCGAACTTAAACAAATCACTTATACTCTCTGGGTTTTATAAACAATATGGACTCACATCTTGCCTTTGACACTTATTACCTATTTGACTCAAATAAAATCACTTAACCTTTCTGGGCATCCTTCAACTGTAAATTAAGTAGTTAGAATAAATGGACCTGAATCGATAATCTATAACATGAGATGTTAGAATAGTCTCCTTAGGCTGCATTCTTATTTATGACAAAATTGTGTTCTTAGGTCCTATGTCTGTAATGGTAATCTTACGAATTAGTCTCAGGATATTGGATGAAAAGTATAAACGTAGGAAAGAATTTTTTTCTGTAGAGTGACTATTAATGTTGCTATCCATCACTTGATTATGTCTTTTTTTTTAAATTAAGGCAGTGGGGTTAAGTGACTTGCCCAAGGTCACACAGCTAGGCAATTAAGTGCCTGAGGCTGGATTTGAGCTCAGGGACTCCTGACTCCAGAGCCTGTGCTCTATCCATTACACCACCTAGCTGCCCTTGATTATGTCTTTTAACCAATCTGTATCAATTATTCAGTCAGCATAGATTAAGCCCTTACTATAAGTCTGGCAATGTGTTAAGTACTTGGGACACAGAAAGGAAAAAAACACAATTTCTTCAAGGAATCTTTGGATCTATGACTCACAAGTATTCTTTTATTTTTAGCTTTCTTTTTTTAAAAAATTCATTTTGAACTTAAATACAAAAAGACGCAAACAGAAAAAGAATATTTCCATATACACAGCACAGTATTAAAAGAGGATTCAATATAAAATCATGAATTTCCATTTTACTGTGTACTTTTTAAAAAAAATGTAATATTTTCTAATCTACCTTGTTACTCTGTACTTCTCTTTTCTTTTGTTCTCTGCTGTGCACTTTTTTCTCTTTCCTTCCCTATCCTGTCTAGAGAAGGCTGCCATTAGACACAAATATGTATATAAGTATATGTACATATATATATATGTGTATAAACTATACATAATTTTATTTATTCTATGAATAAATAGGTCTTATGGTTGATTTGAGCATAATAATCAGAAGAACTTAGTCTTTCACAGTTATTCTTCAACCAACATTTCAGTTATTCTATACAACCTTCTCTTGGTTCTTTCTGCTCATTTTACTCTTCATCATTTCATGCAAATCTTTATATGTTTTTCTAAAATTATTGAGCTCATTTTTTATAGCACAATAGTATTTCATCACAATAATATACTATAGCTTCTTTAGTTATTCCCCAACTGATGTACATCCCCTCAATTTCCAGTCCTTTGCCACCACAAAGAGAGTGTCTATAAATATTTTAGAACATATAAGTTCTTTTCCTTTTTCCCTAATCACCTTGGAAAAAGATGTAATAGTAGTATTGCTGGGTCAGAAAAAGGTGTTCACTGTATTTAAACTTTTTGGGCATAATATTTTCTTAAGTTAATACAGTGAAGTCATCTTTACAGAATTGTCAGGGAATTAATTGTTCAGCCTAATCTTATATCCTGGTTAATGCACGTATTAATCAAGGTCCAGCTGAAATTGTTTGTTGTTCATCTTTTGTTTTCAGAGAGGGCCAATGACATCAGGAGAGTGATGTCTTGACTTGCAAGTGAATTGGATTTAAGTGAGTCAGTGAAAGTCATCAGCTTCACTCTCTCATCCAGAGTTAATTTAGAATCTCCCTGCTGAAGTATCATCTCTAAGAAGCCTTTCCTAATTTCTCTATTGCTGCATCCTGCAGGGCTTGATTTCTACCACATAACTTGTTGTTCTTGTTTATCCATTCTTGAAGAAGACCAAGACATCAGGGAGGTGATGCCATGACAATATGGAGATGATGCCATGACATGCCTGTGAATTGGATTTGAGTGTGGGTTGCTATTCTAAATCATTAGCCTTACTTTCTCCTCCAGAGCTGAGTCCAGTGGCCAGATATGGATCAGGATGACTTGAGATGGCTCTGAATGTGAGGAAATCAAGGTTACACAGCTAGTAAGTGTCTGAGACTAGATTTGAACTCCATCCTCCTGACTTCAGGGCAAGGGTACTGCACCATCTAGCTGCCCATGTGAGACTGGCACATTCAGCCTGAATTAACATTGTAGAATCCTATGGAGGTAGAATAGAGATGAAGCAGAATATATGCTCAACGTGTAACAGATCTTTTATGTATGTTCTTTTGAATAACATTTTGATGTGCCTTATTCTTTTCTGTCATGTCTGCTTCATCTACATAAGGAATGTAGAGAGGAAATGCTGTTTAGTTTAACTACTTGGATTCCAGAGTTTGCCGTATCTCTAGGGTATATTTTGGTTCAAACCTGGTGGAAGTATGGTCTACTGGAGTCAGTTATTCATCGTGAGAAGACATTAAGTACAATCCAGAATCTATTTCCATGCCATGATTCCCTTGGGTGAAAACCATGTTTCCTATACATATTGTTGAATATAGTGCTGTACTCTTGGATTGCCTTTTTCTTTGTGACCACTATGTGCTGTTTAGTTTCTTCTGGATATTTTACTAAACATAATAGATATTAATGTCATATCGTATGCAGTTTCTAATATTTTCATATTAATTATTAATTCCTATATCATTATTATGCATAAGAAGTGTTTTACAAGATATGATCAAAGAAAAGGGTAGGTCAACAATGGTTCCACAGGTATCCATGAACCATAAAAAAAATCCTAGAGAGAAACCTCCAGGACAATGGAGGGGCCCTGAAAAAACCTGGATAAAAGATAGGAGGAGAAAGTCTGGTGGGGGGGGTGCATTGTGCATCTTCTATATCAACTGAAGAGAAGACAAAAATATTGAGGAGATCACAAATCCATTAAATTATTAAAGAAGTATAATATTAAAATAATATTACTTATTTAATATCCTTTCAGGGTCTTAGATTTTATTTGGTATTTGAATTACAGGGTACATGAATGCCAAAAAACTGTCTATTTACTTTTGAGGTGTAAAAGCGAGCTCCTTCTATTAGATTCACTTTATTTTAGCAAGTATACTTGAGTTCAAATCTAACATCAGACATGTATTGATTGACCTTGGCATTACTTAAACTCTTTTTGTTAGTTTCCTCAATTGTAAATGGAGATAATAACAGAATCTACCTCCCATGATTTCTGTGAGGATCAATGAAGACAATAAAAGTGATTAGCACAATGCCTGGTACATTATAAAAGTGATTAGCACAATGCCTGGTACATAGCTATGATGATGAAAATGGTACTGTGTTGTTTTGTTTTTATTAAATTTTATTGATGTCTTTTGCTTTTAAATCATATCCATCTCTTGTGACAAAGAAGAAAGTATGGGGGAAGATAATCAAAATATTAACTAGGTCTGACAGTATGTGCAGTGTTTAACACTCATAGACCCCAACTTCTGCACAGAAGAGAGAGAGATATGTGTAATTTTCACATTTCTTCCCTAGGGCCAAACTTGAGAATTATAATATTTATAAAGCATTTAGTTTAGTGGGGTTTTTTGATTTGTTTGCTTTTCTTTACATTGTTCTGCTTACTTTACTTCAATTCAAATCTGTCTTTATGCCTCTCTGACTTCTACAGAATCACCATTTTTTAAGTCGTAATTTTCTATTACATTCATGTACATATCAGTGCTTCTCCCTGTTTTCTTTAGGCACTCCATATGTTTCAGATAGATCATCCTTAGAAGGGTTTCCTGACCTCAGCATTTCTTCTGCTTCCTCCCTAGCTTCACGCATATCTTCATCTTCCCTCTCTGGAATGCATTCCCTCCTTACCTCCACACTTCAGCTTACTTCAAAGCTCAGCTCAAGATGCCATCTCCCTTTCTGGAAGATTCTGCTGCTTTCCTCCCCTTTTTAATACTCTTGCCCTGAAATTATTTAGTTAAATTTTAATTTTGTTAACCTCTTAGGACCTCAGTTTTCTCATCTGTAAAATGAAGAGACTGGATTTGATTAATTCTGAGGTCCCTTCCACTGCTAACATATGATTTCAAGGCTAACTGACATAAAAAGTACAAGCACTAGAAGCTAGGGTCATACCAGGATCCATCTCACTCTAACTCAAATGATGCCACCTGGTATTGGCCAGAACCATCTCTTTAAATTCTTGGCCCTGAAGGAGTGTAGCATTGAAAAGGAACTGAAAGGGGATTGCTTAAATGTCATATTAGTAAAGCTTGAGCTCATAGTAATTATCTTTCCAGGAGTGGTGACCCATTTGGGGTGACTCCACCCCAGAGTGTTTTAGGAACAAGTCCTGAGCTGTTCCTTCAGAGTGTTCTTTAATCCTCATTGTCTTTGCACCCTCTTTACTTCCCCGTCTTCTTTCTGGAATGGACAACCCCTTAATTTCTCAATTTCACCTTAAGATCAAGCTACTACCTTTTTTGTACTGTGTAAGTGTAAGGTTAGTTTTGGAGACAGCATTTAACAGGTGATTCATCACTGGGATTCAGCAACCTGCCCTTCACTAGGAGAATCATTTTCCCCTGAGTGTTTTATGGGAGGTGGCTGAGGGCCATTTTGTTACTAGTCAGCTTTTCCAGGCAGTTGTAGATGAATCTGGTACTTTCAGTGCCTAAAAATTTTCTATTGGAGTCTACAACTTCACTAATTGACTTTTCAAAAATCTGTGATTTTGAACTTGTGATGTGTGTGATGATCCTTGATGAAGGGTCTTGTTTCCCAAAAGAAATAAGGACATATTCTATTCCCTCTGCCTTAGTTCAGAGTAGTCAGCATAAGAGTTAGAGTAGAAAAGGTGGACAGGGAATAGTTTGCCTAGGATGTTGGACTGGGAGTATAGGGCTCTGTAGGAGGAACCAGGCAATCAGAATCAGAGACTTAGATCTGGAAACTACCTCATTCCTATCCCTTCCTTTTACAGATGAGGAAATGGAGACTGAAAGGTTAAATAACTTGCCCAGTTTGGAAGCCCTTCAGTCAGTCAATCAACATTCATTAAAAGCCTACTGTGTGAAAATCCTAAACTAATGCTGAGTGAAATGAACAGACCTTAGGAGAACATTGTACACAGTAATAGAAACACAGAGTGATAATCAACTCTTCTTAGCAATACAGTGATCCAAGACAATTCCAAAAGACTTGGGATGGGAAATGCCATTAACATCTGACAAAGAATTACAGAGTGTGGATGCAAATTGAAGCTTATACTTTTTCACTTTTTTTTGGTTATTTTTTTTATTTCCTATGGTTTTCCCCTTTTCTGTTTCTTCTTTCATAACATGATGAATATGGAAATACACTAAATATGATGATATATATATATATATGTGTGTGTGTGTGTGTGTGTGTATATATATATATATATATATATATATATATATATATATGTATGTATGTCTGTGTGTGTGTGTGTGTATGTATCAGATTGCTCCTTGTCATGGTGATTGGGGAGGGAGGTGAGATGAACTTTGAAGGAAGCTCAGTACCCTGAGGTATGAAGGTGAGGAGGGAATGCATTCCAGGGAGGGAAGAGGAATGTCTGTGTGAAGATAGAGAGGCAAAGGAAGGAATGCTGAAGTCAGGAAACCATTCTAAAAATGGTCTGTTTGGAACATGGAGTGTCTGAAGAAGATAGGGAAAGAAGAGGCATTGTTTTTTAGAGTCTTAGCCTTTCTTCATTCCTTCTTAAATTATATGGATCACATGATATAATGGAAAGTTCTGTAGACTGAAAATCGAGAGTCTAGTCTTGCCATTGATCTCAGATCTTCTCAGTTCCTTTATTGGGTGTTATCAATGACTCGTAACTATAAATACTTAGTCCAGAGTGCTTAAAATGGCTTTTATTCTTCTCTGCAAAGAAAGACCATCTCTTCAAACAAAAGAAGGCCCCAAATTACGACAATGTCTTATATGCAGTTTGAAAGACTTGTTCCTCCCCTTCATGCCAATCACTGGACCAGTGTTGCAATCTAATTAATACATAATTTTTCCCTTGCCTTGCTCATTATACTAATGAGCACAGGAGAGAGAACAGTAATATGCATGAACCTCCTTGAGCAGGCAGACTTGTAAAGGACAAGGCCCCTAGGTTAACTGGGAACCAGATGGGGCAGGCCTGATCTAATCTTAGATCTGATCTAGTTGGGGTCATTTCCTTTGTCTTACACTCACATACCTGTACATAGCACTAACCTGGGTAGACTCCAGTCTTTGTAATGTAAACTAACTATCTCCTCTTGCATTCTTGTGGAAGCCAAACAGCTTCCCCCCCACATTCCTTTCATTTGAGAACTCAAATGCTTACAAAAAGATGAATGTAGAAAGCTATCTTTGAATGCAATTGGGAAAAAATAGCATTAAAAAAACATACTGTGCTAACACTGCAAATACCAATTGTTCTTGCACAGGCTGAGTTGTGCAAAGGTGTTGATATGAACTAGAAAGCTTGCCCTGCCCTCAAACTTTTATTATTTAGTGGGATAAATTAACATACAAAAAGAAACTGAAAGTGGGCATAGAGAGGGAGAGGAAGATACTTGTCAAGAGTACATGATGGGGGTGGCTAGATGGCATAGTGGATAAAGCACTGGCCTTGGAGTCAGGAGTACCTGGGTTCAAATCCGGTCTCAGACACTTAATAATTAACTAGCTGTGTGGCCTTGGGCAAGCCACTTAACCCCATTTGCCTTAAAAAACAAAAACAACAACAACAAAAAAAACAAGAGTACATGATGGTAGCAGCCCTGTTTGTGGTGGTAAAAATTGGAAATTAAGTGAATGCCCCTCAATTGGAGAATGGCTTAACAAATTGGTATATGTATGTGATAGAACACTATTGTGTTCTTAGAAATCAGAAGGAATGAGAATTCAGGGAAGCCTGGAGGGATTTGCATAAACTGATGCTGAGCAAGATGAGCAGAACCAGAAGAACACTGCACACCCTGACAGCAAGATAGGATGATGATAATAACGGACTTGCTCATTCCATCAATGCAACAGTCAGGCACATTTTTGGGCTATCTGCAATGGAGAATACCATCTGTATCCAGAGAAAGAATTGTGGAATTGTGGAATTTGAACGAAGACTTTTAATTTAAAAAAAGTTATCTTATTGTGTAATTTTGCTATGTATACTTTATTTTTTTTTCTTAATGATATGATTTCTCTCTCATCACATTCAACTTAGATCAATGTATACTATGGAAACAATGTAAAGACTAAGAGACTGCCTTCTGTGGGGGAGAGGAGGGAAGGAAGATTAGGGGAAAAATTATAAAATTCAAAATAAATAAAATCTTTCTAAAAAAAAGAGTACATGATGGGGGCAGCTAAGTGACATAATTGATAAAGCACCAGCCCTG
The DNA here is from genome assembly GCF_037893015.1 of Macrotis lagotis. Taxonomy (NCBI): domain Eukaryota; kingdom Metazoa; phylum Chordata; class Mammalia; order Peramelemorphia; family Peramelidae; genus Macrotis; species Macrotis lagotis. Next base: position 306,103,681 of record NC_133666.1, read on the forward strand.
GAGTCAGGAGAACCTGAGTTCAAATGTGGCCTCAGACACTTAATAATTACTTAACTGTGGATCTTGGGCAAGTCACCTAACCCACTGTCTTGCAAAAACCAAGGGGAAAAAAAGTATATGATAGAATACAGTCCAAAAAGAGGAGAGAGGTATTAGAAGTAAGTTTCAAACCCAAGTCTTCTTGACTCCAAGCCCAGCATGCTGCCCAATTCATCTTGAAATCAAAAATGTGTTAGTTATGTGGGAGACTATCATATTCTATCTGGGTAAGACTTGCAGAAACTTGTAGAAGACAATACTCAGATACTTACAAATTATATGACCCTGGGCAAGTCACTTAACCCAACTGCTCCCTTCCAAACCCCCAACAACAAGAAGAACAACAACAGCAAACAAAGAAAAGAAAAAATTCACTGTAGGAAATACAGGAGGTTTGGATATAGACAAAAAGCATGATTTCGGAGTTTGATATTTTAGAAGCAGTAAAATTCCAATGAAAACTAGACTTGAATTTTTTACTTTCTTGACTTTTCTATTGGTTTCATGTACTCAGTAGGATAGATTTTCCAAGTTAAGTTATAAACTTTTAAGTGACAAGGATTGTAGAGTAAGTTCTCAGTATATTTGTTGATTTGATCAGATTTCTGTTTTTGACTCTATTCCTGGGGTCACTATATAACTTCAAAGAATTTAGATAACTTAGCAGGAGGTGAGGTAAATTATGTTTAAATTATTTTTTTGCTCTATAGGGGAACAGAAATGAAAGTAAGAACTGAGATATTCTTTAATCACTGTGGAAGGATATAGATTTTTAGGATGACATTTTCTGTGGAATGTCTACCATCACAGACACGCAGATAAATATCATACCTTAGGTTCCTTGCCCTCTGTTTTCTCCTCCTTTCTGTTTTCTAAGTCTTTTTTAATCCTTCTTAAATTAAATGGATTACATGTTATGATGGTGAGTTCTGTGGATTGGAGTTCTAGGATCTAGTCTTGGCACTTGACCTCTTTGTCTCAATTTCATTATTTGTCAAATGGAGATCATATGCTACCTGTACCTAAGGCTGTTGTTAGATTTTTATAAAGTAATGAAAATGCTTTTTAAAAGGTATTAAATGGTGTACAGATGCATAAATTGATATCAAAGTAAGAGCAGGCCAGTGAATTTTGTTTTGAGGAACATTTTAGAAAATTATGGAGATGATTAATGTGTGACAACTGTCAGAAGTGCAGTTTGCCAGAGAATTGTCTTGATGATTGAGAGCTATAAGCACTTGCCAGTGTTTTGCCCCCCCCCCCCATTTTCCTTCTATCCCCCCAGATGGTGGTGTTCTTATTTAATTAACTTTATATTTCAGAGAAGGAGTTTAGGCTTGTTCCACCCTGAGATGATGGCACCTTTGGACTTATGCCTAAAAAAAAGCTTTGTCTTCTTCAACTCTCTACTGCAGTGTGATTATGTTTGCATCTATGCCATTACTTGTTTTCCCACAGCCTCGAGTATTTCTAATTATCTTGGGAGGTATCTTAGAAACCCCAGAATTGATTTGAAGAGGAATGATACCACAAAACATATTTAAGGAAGGTGATAAAAAAAGGTACAAAATGAAACTTATATTGAGTGAATAGGGCTCCAGAATGGTTGATGGTCACTAATCTTACTCCATAACAGAGAAGTTTATTAGGAAAGCCTGTGTCTTTGCTTTAGACCCTTCTGTCTTGTGATGCTTGCAGGAAGCTGTCCAGAAGCAGAGATGCTTGATCACACATGTTCTTTGATTCATCCCTAATAGCTTAAGAATCTCTAACTAGAGTTTTTGAATTTAAATAATTGATAACTATTTAAACATATTCATTTTCCTTATAATACTATATTTTTACACATTTTTAAACATTATTATGAGAAAAAGTTCTATAGTCTTCACCAGAATGCCAAAGAGGTACAAGACACACAAAAAAAGATTAAGGTGCTCTAAATTAGTGAATTACAGAATGTTAGAATACTCTTTCTGCCTATCATTTTTTGTTACATTTTGAATTTTACAATTCCCTCCCCCACAGAAGGCAGTCTGATAATCTTTGTGTCCATGCTATGCATTGATCGAAATTGAATTGAGATGAGAGAGTTGAGAGAGAAATCATATCCTTAAGGAGAAAATAAGATATTAGAGATAGCAAAATTATGAAGTACATAAGACACTTTAAAAAAATTGAAGGTAAAAGATTCTGGGTTTTGTTTAAACTCCACAGTTCTTTCTCTGGATACAATATTCTTCATCACAGGTACTCTAAAATTAGCCCTGATTATTGCATTGATGGATTGACCAAATCCATCAAGATTGCTCATCACCCCCATGTTGCTGTTAGGATGTACAATGTTCTTTTGGTTCTGCTCATCTCTCTCAGCATCAGTTCATGCAAGTCTTTCCAGGCTTCTCTGAAATTTTATCCCTCTTGGTTTCTAATAGAACAATAGTGTTCCATAATATCCATATACCACAATTTGTTCAGCCATTCCCCAATTTATGGACTTTCACTCAGTTTCCAATTCTTTGCTACCATAAAAAGGGTTGCTATGAATATTTTTGTATAAGTGATGTTTTTACCCTTTTTCATTTTCTCTTCAGGGTATAGACCCACTGGTGGTATTTCTGGACCAAAGGGTGTGCACATTTTTATTGCCCTTTGGGTATAATTCCAAATTGTTCTCAGAAAGGTTGGATGAGTTCTTTCATAACATGACTAATATGAAAATACACTAAATATGATGATTATATATATATGTACACACACACACACATAACATATCAGTTTGTTTCCTTTCATGAGGATTGGGGAGGGAACTGAGATGAACTTGGAAGGAAGGTCACTGACAATGTATTAGTGTCTCAGACTTCCCACATCCCTTCCAACATTGAACATTGTCCTTTATGGTCATATTGGCCAATCTGATAGGTGTGAAATGTTACCTCAGAGATGCTTTAATTTTCATTTCTCTAATTAGTAATGATTTAGAGCAGTTTTTCGTATGACTATGGATAGCTTTGATTTCCTCATCTGTAAATTTCCTCTGCATATCCTTTGACCATTTGTCAATTGGGTAATGGCTTGTTTTTTTTTTTTTATAAATTTGACTCAGTTCTCTATATATTTTAGAAATGAGTCCTTCGTCAGAAATATGAGTTGTAAAAATTGTTTCCCAATTTACTAGAATACTCTTTCTCAAGTTTTTTGACTATTTCAATTTTTCTCCAGGGGGCAATATGAAATGGGTTTTTCAAATGATCAAAAATAAAATTTTGAAAAGCTTATATTATGTAGCATTCTAGAAGGGAGGGAATAGTTCTATCACAACATCAAGTAGTGACAGGAGATGTTACAATCACTAAAAGATGGGGAGTCACCACACCCAAATGACATTAATCACAAGCTATTTCAATATCGCAAAAGTTGGCAACCTTTAAAAAGTACTGTGCCTATAATTGGTACTTTATTTTCTGGTATCACCTACTGGTGTGTGTGTTGTGAGTGTGTGTGTGTGTGTGTGTGTGTGTGTGTCTGAGCACACGCATTATCTATTCTTAATTGGTGTTGTCTCTTCCCAGGTATTGGAGCAACCAGCTTTGCTTCTCCCTTTGTCCTTTCATCCTTCAAGTTGCCAACTCTTCTGGGGCAGTGAGATGGCACAGTGGATAGAGTGCTGACTCTGAAGTCAGGAGGATCTGACTTCAAATTCAGTCTTAGACACTTAGTAACTGTTTGACTCTGGGCAAGTTACTTAACCCTGTTTGCCGCAGTTTCCTCATCTGAAAAATGAACTGGAGAAGGAAATGGCAAACCACTCCAATATCTTTGCCAATAATTCCAAATGGAATTACAGTCAGACAAGACAACCAAGCAAAATAGTAAGGTTTTTATATGCTGTGAATGGATGTTGATCTTGGTAGCAGAACTCTTCTTGGATTTAGGACTCATTGCTGAGTTTGCACTTAGTGGCACTTGGCCAGGTGAGATGGGGAAAGTATTGTAGGAGGACAGCAGCACAGAGTGAATTCTTGCTTTTAGAGGCTGATCTGTATATATTCATCCTCCCCTGGGAGGTGGTTGTTGTATTTTTTATTTGCTTCCAATTTTTTTTGAAAATCTGAAGTTGAAGTTAAAGAAACAACATCACTTTCTCCCCAAGCCTTTTAATATAAAAAAAATATAAAATCAGAGACGTGAGCTTTATAGCAATATCTTCCATAATGGAAAAGCCATTACTTTGTATATTTCATCTTAGAGCCTATGACTTAGCTGTGCTATTTGGGGGAAAGTATGCAGGTTTTCCCTTTGGGAGAGTGTCTTTTCAAATGAGGAAACTACACTCTGATGAAAATATTTTAGTGATGTATGTTAGGAGTCACTTAGTGACTTTTTTTGAGACTAAAATTTTACTAAAAAGTCTAAAATAACTTTGGGATGTTAGCATCTCACTATATTGACAGCTTCAGAGAGTTGTTCTGGAGAAAAGGAACGCTTCGAAAATCCTAAAGTGCTCCATAATGACCTCATATATTTAAACTTGGAAGGGTACTTGGAGATCATGTAGTCTAATTTTCTTTTTTTTACAGATTATAAAATTGAGGCCCAAAGACATCAAGTGCATTGCCTAAAGGTCACAAAGGTGACAGAGCTGAAATTTGAATCTAAGTCATCTGAGTGAATGTAAATAACAATTTTTTTTCTGTTCTGACCAGAAACTGAGGGTTTTCCCCACCTAGATTGATTCTTTTATGAAGACAATCTTTTGCCTCAATTCTCACTTAACCCTTAATTATTGAATGGGTGTTGCTTTAGACAAACTGAGACCTTGGAAAGACCTTAGCTTAAAAAGGTCAGGTTCTCTGAGGCCTTTTCCATTTGTCCTAATCTATGTCTTGCCACTGGACCCAGATGATGTCTCTTGTAACTGTATTGGGTTGAAGGTACATATGTCTGACTATGTTTAATCAGACTAATACCTGCTTGGAAGCTTCTACCACAGGTTGGGCAAAATGATCCATTGGAACATTTGGAATATTGATGTCTCTAAATTTGCCTGTCTCATGCTTCTTCTGACTTACTGTGATTTGGCTTTTCTCATAGAGCTTAGTATCTTTGATGTAGGCATACCAGGCTTATATGATAGGTAATAGGGAGACACTGAAGTTTTTTAAGCAAATAAGATGACAGGAGCATTCCGGCAGTAATATAGAGGGTGGACTGAGGAGGGAAGGCAGAAAGTAAAGATAAATAAATGTGTTGGAATTTTTTAATTTTTGTCCAAGCAAATGATAATGAGGAATCTGTACTAAAAGGAATTAGTGAAGATAGAATGAATGTAAAGCTGTCATGGTGGTGGAATCAGTAAGACCTAGATTAAATGAGAGAGATAAAAAAGTCATCAGAGAAAAAATGTGAATATTGGAGATAGAGTGAAGGGTGGCAACAGAAATACAAAAAATAATGAGAAAAATAATGGAGAGAAGTTTCAGAGGAAAGGCAATTGTTTGGTTATGAGCTTGAGGTGTCAGTACTACATCCATGTGGATATGCACTTAGGAAAGAGCTCAGGCTAGTTTAAAATCATTAAAGTTTCAAACTGCAGTAAGAGTTTTGGGACACCTTGTATACATATAGGAATCATTTGCATGGGGACATTATTTGAAGCACTAGGTAAGAAGAAAAGGTTTGGAGCAGACACTGTGGGGAATAAGGGTGTCAGTAAGGATTGGTGATCATTATTCATTAGTGGTAAAGCTAGGGACCAAAAATTGTACCTTGTGAATTCTTGTATATAAAAGATATAATAATACATTTGTATAGCATGTATGTATGTCTGTACAAAGTTTTTAGGATCTGTTATAAAGCCAGATTTTAGCCTCTTTATACTGTAGGTCTTTATGGTAAAGAGAAATATTATTGATTGGGCCTCATCTTTTCATTCTCTCAAGATAAACTTCTTGAAGGAGGCACGTCAGACAATGAATTAAATTTGGGTAATCATAATGGATTACAAAAGTGGGAGTAGTAAACATGAAAGCAAAATATATACATACACACACATACACATATATGTATATAAATGTCTCATTTTATTTTTTAACCTTTAAAAAAGCATCTTTGTATGCCAAGATTTATGAGTCAATTGACATCTCTCATTGACTGATGGACTCATTGACACAGGACTCTAAACTTGTGTACCTGAGAAGATCTATCTGTTCAGTAGATAGGATCACTGTCCTTAGCTGTCCAGGAAAGCATTTAACCTTTTTTGAAGAAACTTGTGAAACAGGTAGCTATTTAGTTTTGAAACCAAGCTGCCAAACTTGCTATCTTGAACTTTGTGGGCCCAGATTTGCAACAGAGAAAGCATTGTCTCTGTGATGGTAGAGATCTTTCTGTCTGAACATTATATGATGATTAAAAAGTTTGAGAGACATAGTTTTTGTTAATTTAATCATTTTATTAATAAGGTCAGCAAGTTATTAATGAAAGGATGATCATTTGGCCTTTTCTCTTAGACCAAAGATCCCTAATGGCAATGGAATCACAGTTTATATCCTCTTCAAAGAAGAGGTGTTCCTGAGACTTGTGGGTTGGAAGGAGGTATTTGAATAAGCAACGATACTGAAGTCAGAAAAGCCAGAGGAAGAGGTGGGAGGGGAATGAAGTTTGGTCATCTGGCTCCCTCATCAAAATGGAAGACTTTGGAGGAACTCACCTACTGGAGAAGAGAGTTGTCATTTTGGAAGGATGTTCCAGAGTGGCTGAGGCATTGTGGCAGAATCTGGAAAGTTAAAAACAGAACTAAGAGGAGAAAGTTGGGTGCAGATTTGGGTAAAAAAAAGACAATCTGCTTGGAAGGGTTAGCAGAAAGACAGGTGGGAACTATGTTGAAATGACTTAGGTGGCTCAAATCTTGGTCAAAGAGACATCAATTTCCATATGATCTATCTTGATAATAGGTCAAATTTGCCTGTCTCATGATTCTTCTGACTTATTGTGATTTGGCTTTGTTCATAGAGCTTAGCATCTTCTTCTTTGATGTAGACATACCAGGCTTACATGATAGGTAATAGGGAGACACTGAATATTTTTAAGCAGAGATGACAATAACATTATGGCAGTAATATAGAGGGTAGACCAAGGAGGAAAGGCAGAAAGTAAAGATAAACTTTTCCTAGGCCTGCCTAAGCAAATACAATGAGCCAATACTTAGAACTTCTTTTAAAATCTGATTAGATCTTGACCTGGGTAAATCTTCAAGAGATTTCCCACACTAGTTGGTTTCTGACTGAGGAAGTAGAAAAGGGAAAATATTGGTTTTAATACAATAAATAGTTATCAAATATAAGTTATATTCATTTCTTATACTTATGATATGCATATTGGTAATATCCAATTATTTTTTAATGAGGATTGTAATAAAATCAAGCAGTACAGTTAAAGGACTATTATTGGGGATTTTCTAATAAGCTTTCAAGGCTTATATGTGTGTACCTTAATTTTGGCAATATACTTTCCTGTAAGGCAAGGCAAGAAAATCAGATTTTATTGTTGTTGTTCAGGCATTTTTCAGTTCTGTCTGATTCTTCATGAGCCTACTGGACTTTTCTTGACATAGATACTGGAATGGTTTGCCATTTCCTTCTTCAGCTCATTTTAAAGATAAGGAATGTGAGATCAACAGGTTTAACCGATTTGCTTAGGTCCCACCACTGGTAAGTGTCTGAGAGTTGAACTCATGCAGATGAGTCTTCTTAACTCCAGGCCTGGCATTCTATCCACTACCTAAAATGCACATAAACTTTTTATTAACTATTTACTATGTGCCAAATTATGCTTAGTGCTGGGGATGCAAATAACAAAAAAGAAAGACTGGGTCAGACAAAGAGACCTGAGGGTTGGTAGAGATACTTGAGCAGTGACATGGTGCTGAAGTCAGGGAAGCCAGAAGTAGACCTGGGAGGAGAATGAAGATTGGCCAGCCCTCCCTCTCATCAAAATGGAGGGCCTTGGAGGAACTCACCTACCCAATAAAGGTGTTGCCATTTTGGAAGGAAGTTCCAGAGAGACAGTGCATATGAGGCATGGTGACAAAATCTGGCAAGTTAAAAGCAGAGTTGAGAGGGAAAAAGTTGAATGCAAACTAATTTATTTTTAAAATACTTTGAAAGTGATATTTAAGGACATCTTCTGATGAATTTTCTTGTAAAGTGATTAATCATCTCTTAAATTGTTTGTGGTGAACTTCAGCAATTCCATAATAGGTAACACTTGTCATAATGAATTGTGAACTGGACAGGGAATCTAGAGACAGACTTTCTAATCCTGTCTATTACTAACTCATTGAGTGACTTTGGGTCAGTCATTCACCATTCCTTCATTTGTTAAATGAAGGAGTTCAGCTAAGACTCCTTCCAAGAATGAACACTTTGTAATTTTCATATAGGAAATCATCTAAATTGAGGTACACCACTGTAGGAATTTGCCTAAATTAAATGACTAAGCTTCAGAAATCAAAAACTATTTTGATATAGAAAATGTATCTAAAATAATGATTTTTTTAGGTTTATTTTTAAGGCAAATGGGGTTAAGTGGCTTGCCCAAGGCCACACAGCTAGGTAATTATTAAGTGTTTGATACCGGATTTGAACCCAGGTACTCCTGACTCCAGGGCCGGTGCTTTATCCACTATGCCACCTAGCTGCCCCTATAATGCTTTTTTTTCCAGACGAGTTTTGAAATCTTTCTCATCCCAAACTTGCATAAAATCACCTATTTAAAAATGAGTTCTTTTCTTCAGTGAACTTAGTATCTAATTTGGGGAACAAACTATGAGCATAAGGCAAACTGATAATCCAAGAATTGATGATGATGATGTTTATCCTTCATTCTTTTTTTTTTAGGTTTTTTTTTCAAGGCAGTGGGGTTAAGTGGCTTGCCCAAGGCTTCACAGTTAGGTAATTATTAAGTGTCTGAGGTAGGATTTCAACTCAGGTACTCCTGACTCTAGGGCCAGTGCTCTGTCCACTGTGCCACCTAGCTGCCCCTGTCCTTCATTCTCAAAGTCATACCATGTCATCAGGGAGGTGATACCATGACAAGCAAGTGAATTGGATTTGAGTTTCTATGCCAAGTAATTAACCTTACTCTGAAGTCATTTGGGTCCAATGGTCAAATATGAATTAGGATGATTGGAGATGGCAGTGTATGTGAGACAGGATTAAATGATTTGCCCAAGATCACACAGCTAATAGGTATCATGTGTCTGAGGACAGATTTGATCTCATACCCTTATAACTCACAGCATTGGTTCTCTATCTATTGGTCCTCAAGTCAGGAGGATCTGAGTTCAAATTTGACCTTAGACACTTAATCTAAGAATTTAGAAGAATATTAATCTGAGGAATATTAATAACAGCATAGAAGTTAACATGGTGCTGTGAAAAAAAAAAAACTAGCTTTGCAGTCAGAGGACCTAAATTTGAATCCTTACTCCCTGTGTGACTTAGGGCTAGTCCCTTAAACTTCTTTGGACTTGGTCTCTTCATTTGTAAAATAAGTGTGTTGGACTGAATGACTTTTAAGGTCACCTATCTGTTATCCTATGATTCTAAATGATGAGGCAATATATGATGACAACAGTAGATGGGCTACACAAACAATAAACCCTGGGATTTCAGAGGAAGATTTGCATTGTTAACCGAAGTAGTGAGGGAATGCTTAAGGAAAAAAGAGGGACTTAGTATCAGACTCTAAAGATGGGTAATATTTGAAAAGAGGAAAAGAAAGCAAAGATCATTCTTAATTGGAGAAGTGAAAAGAGCAAAAGTATGAAGGGGGGAATCTGAAGCATGGTGAAGAGACTGGCTTACTAGGGTGGAAGGACTAGGTTTACACATGAGAAGGAGAAGGTGGGAGAGGATGGAAGGGTACCATTCAGATTATTCAAAGTCAGAATGGGATGGTGGGAGTAATGTTACTTGGACTTCAAAGACACGGGTTTGAATCTTGACTCAGTTGTCACATTTTGAACATATGAGCTAGGGAAGGCCACTTTATTGTACTGATCTTAATTTCCCTCATAAGTAAAATCAGTAAACATTTATCAAGCTCTTGGCACAGTGTCTAGCCCATAGTGCTAGAATTTCAAATGCAAATATATAATCCACATGGTCTCTTTTCTCAAAGAACTCACATTCAAAACTGAGAAGCAATATGAAAATCACCATTTTTATTAAAAATATATATGTGTGTATATCTTTATATAGAGGTCAGTATCTATCATTCTATATATATATAATATATATATATATATATATATTATATATATATATGGAGAGAAAGAGAGAGAGAGAGAGAGAGAGAGAGAGAGAGAGAGAGAGAGAGAGATATGTAGTATTTACCTATATGGAGACCTAACTAATGATATAGAGTTATATCTAGGGCAGCTGGGTGGTACAATAGACACATCACTGGTCTGGAAGTCAGGAGAACCTGACACTGGCCTCAGACACCTGTCACTTAATAGCTGTGTGACCTTGGACAAGACATTTAACCCTGATTGCTTTTCATCCAGAGCTATTTCCACTTGTTCTGATTTGTATTTGGCTACTGGACCCTGATGACTCTGGATGAGAAAATGAAGCTGGTGACTTAGCACAGCATCCTATCACTCAAATCCAATTTACTTGCTTGTCATGATATCACCTCCCTGATGTTATATGGTCTTCTTCACGAGTTAAGGGCAAGCAGCATAGGCTTATATCACTGTATCTCTATATAGGTTTAGATAGATCATATGAATAGATATCTCTCTCTCTCTCTCTCTCTCTCTATATATATATATATATATATATTGCCACTTTACATGACTATATCTACTCTACATATCCATATGTAGAGTGACATCTAGCTATATGGAGATTTAAATTATTTATCCATCTATCTATTGGAAATATATAGAAGGTAATATTTAAAGAAAAACACTGGGGATAGTGATGGGGTAGGGATCCAGAAAGGCTCTCTGCAGAAGGTAGAATTTCAGATGATTCCTGAAGGAAGCCAGGGAGAAAAAGGAAATGATGATAAAGGTGAAAATGGGGAAGGAGATTGTTTCAGATATAGGAGATGGCCAGTGATAAGGCTGGGTAGGAATGTGGGATATTGAATATCAAGAGGCCAGTGTTACTTAATCATTGGCTATGTGGAGTGTAGTTAAGTGAAAGAAGACTGGAAAGGTAAGGAGGAACCAATTCAAGAAGGCTACTTTTCAGAAGACAAATGGGATTTTATATTTGAATTAAATATAATATAATATATTTATTTGAAATAAACTGTTTATTCAGTTGGGGAGTTATATTATCAGACTTATGCTTTAGGAAAATTAGTTTGGAGGCTGAGTGGAGAATTAATAGTAGAGTCAAACTTGATGCAGGGGGATCAACTGTAAGGTTATTATAATAGCCAAGAAATAAGATGTAAGTAACTGTATGGTTATTATAATAGCCCAGAAATAAGGTGTAAGTAAGCCCAGAATGGGATGCTGTGAAGGCAGAAACAAGAAGACTTGATAACTGAGTGGTTATATGAGTAGGATTATTTTAACTAGATAATATTTGAAAGCTCTTTTTAAATCATAAATATTATCTAAAGGTAAATTCCTATTCTAATTATATTGTTGAATGTCATGCAAAGGAGGTGAAAATTTTTAATGCTGTCAATAATAGGGACCACTGGAGATTTTGTGCAGGTCAGGGTTATTAGTATACTTTGACATCTATTTGGTACTGTGATAATAGTCATAATTGCATCTGTTTTATTGATCCATGAGAATAGGGTACCATTACACTTAAGTGATAGAAAGAAGACAGTGTCATGGTCTGAGAGGGAGCAATGTCAATCCGATTCAGAACCTCCTGTTTTATCATCTCTTTGTTGTCTGTTGGTGGAAGGAGAATGTTTTAGACATGCCAATGAAAAGGCAGAGTAGGAATGTGGGATATTGAACATCAAAAGGCCATCCCTGGAAGTTCTATCTGGTGTCCTGGTATCATGGACATAATGCCTGGGTTAATATTAAGAGTTCCCTCTTCCTCCCAAACTTTTTCTCTCTTCTCTACCTTTAATGAGTCAGAGAACACTTTGTTTCAGAAACAGATCTTGACTGGAAAACTGCCTGTTCCCCAGGGAAAGGGAGAGCTGTCACTGGGTAGGGGATATTATAGCTCTGTAATATGGTCATAGTCTGTATAAATAGTTTGAATCATAGTGGGGGATACCTATGTTGGAACAGGAAAGTAACTGTATAGAAACAGGGGAGTAGTTCTTGTCTCTAAAAAACCCAGCTAAGGATCTAAGTTGCATCTAAATTTTTTTCAAGATGTTTCTTTGAAGAAGATGCTTAATGTGAACTTTAAAAAAAATCAGCCAGTTTCATATATTCTATCTCAAAAAAGGAAATTAAAAATGTAAAAGATAACCTCAGTAAGTAATTCTTCCCCTCCCCCAATGTCATAAAAATTTTTATTGGGTTAATTAGCTTTTTCCTAAGAGATGTTAGTAAATTTGTAAACAACATATTCCATTTATGAAATGCTACATGATTTTTATTGCATAATATGTTTTTAAAGCTCATGGCATGCTGGCTGCTTTAAAGAACTGGATTCCCTAACACAAAATTGAACTGCCAGCCATAGTGGGAGGTGTCAAAAGATTGAATCTCTCCACTTTGGGATAAAGATTAGAAGAAAAATAAGGTCTAGTTAATTAGCTACCTATTAAATTTAGAGCTTAGTTGTACTGATCAAGGGGAAGTCATAACTAGTCAAGATTTTCTTGTAATATTTTATATTTGTTAATCCTGTTTTTTGCAATAATGTAGAAAATATTTTATGTCAATCATATTTTGAAAGAAAAAATAGAATAAAAAAAATAAAGTGAAAACAGTATGCTTCAATCAACATTTAGTCTTTATCAGTTCTTTCTCTGTATGTGGAAAGAATTTTTCCTCATGAGTCTTTAGGAATTGTATGTCAATACATAATTCTTTCAGAAACATGCCACATTTGTGAATTAATCTTCTGTTCTTTGCTTTTATTTACATTTTTTGTTCATATCTTCTTTTTTGGATTATTTATTTTATATTATTGCAATAATCTTGTTATGAGAGTAAACATAAAACCTCCTGCCCCAAAGAAAATAAGAAACCTCAAGAATAGTGAGAAAGAAAAAAAGTACTTCAGCCTGTGTTCAGATTCTTTATCACAAGTCCATCAAAGAAGCTGCTTCAGTATTTTCCCCACAGTTGCTGTTACTAGTTGTATTTCCCTCCACTCTATTCCTTCCAACTCTCATTTATTCCATTCTCTCTCTTTTTTTTACTCTGTTCCCTATTCAAAAATGTGTTGTATCTGAGTACCTTCTCCCATGATCTTCTCTCTCTCTTCTGTCATCTACTCCCCCCTTCCCTCCCCCCATTCTCCCTTATCCCATTCCTTTCTTCTCATTTTTCTCTAGGGTAAGTTAAATTTCTATACCCTACTTAAGTGTGTATGTTATTTCCTCTCTGATCCATTTCTGATGAGAATGAAGGCTCACTCATTCTCCCCTACCTACCCCCATTCCACTCCATTGAAAAAGCTTTTTCTTGACTCTTATGTGAAATATCTTAGCCCTTTCTTCCTCTCCTTTCCCTGTCTCCCAGTACTTTCCTTTATTACCACTGACTTGATCTTTTTACTATATTATACCATTATATTTCGCTCCTTCCTGTGCCTTGTCTATATGTGCTCCTTCTAACTGCTCTTATAAATTAGAAAGTTCATATGAGTTATCAGGAATACAAACAGTTCAATATCATTAAGTTCCTCATAGTTAGTCCTTCTTATTCACCCCCTCTCTGGTTCACCTAAGTCCTGTACTTGGACATCAAACTTTCTGTTCAGCTCTGGTTGTTTCAATAGAAAATTTTGAAAGTCCCCTGTTTCATTGAAAGTCCATTTTTTCCCCCTGAAAAAGGATGTTCAGTTTTGCTGGGTAGTTGATTCTCAGTTGTAAACCAAGATCTTTTGCCTTCTGGAATATCATATGCCAAGCCCTATGAGCCCTTAATATAGATGCTGCCAGATCCTGTGTAATCTTGACTATAAAACCACAGTAGTTGGATTGTTTGTTTCTGAAATCTTTTAGTAGTTTCTCTTTGACTTGGGAGTTTTGGAATTTGACTATAATATTCCTGGAAATTTTTCTTTTGGGATTTCTTTCAGGAGGTGACTGGTGAATTCCCTCCATTTCTATTTTACTCTCTGCTTCTAGGATCTCAGGGCAATTTTGCTGTATTATTTCTTGAAAAATAAAATCTAGGCTCTATTCCTGGTTGTGACTTTCAGGTAGCCCAATAATTTTTAAATTATTTCTACTGGATCTGTTTTTTGAGGTTGGTTGTTTTTCCAATGAGATATTTAACATTTTCTTCTAATTTTTTTTTGGAATTGTTTTATTTCTCCCTGATTTCTTACAAAGTCATCATCAGCTTTCTTTAGTTTCATACTGCATTTGAAGGAGTTATTTTATTCAGAGCTTTTTTATCTCCTTTTCCAGCTGGCCAATTCTGCTTTTTAAGGCATTCTTATTCTCATTTGCCTTTTATATTGCTTTTTCCATTTGGCCTAAACTGGTTTTTAACATATTTTATTCAATATTTTTTTGTATTTCGTTCATCAAGCTGCTAATTTGGTTTTCATGATTTATCTGCATTGCTCTAATGTCTCCTCCCAATTTTTCCTCTACCTCCCTTAATTGCTTTTCAAAGACTTTTTCAAGCTCACCCATAGCATGAGCCTATTTTCTATTTCTTTTGGAGGTTTTGGATACAGAAGCTGTGATTTTGTCATCTTCTGAATCTTCCATGGGACCAAACTAATTTTCTATGGTCAGATTCTTCTTTTTCTTTTGTTTGCTCATTTTCTCATATGACTGATTTACTGCACTTCCAAGGCTTTGTGGGGGAGGGAGTTGGGACACCCCACTGGGACTTTAATTCCTCCAAGATCTTATGAGAGGCTCTGACCACTTTCTTGTCTGTGCTTTGATATGTGGATGACCACAGACACTCCCCTCTGCCTTGGAGCTGGGAGGAGAGTCCCTGCTTAGCTATGTTAGTATGGAAGCCCAACCTGCAGCTTGGATCTGCGTGTGGGCAAACAGCAGAGTCCTGTCCCATTGAGAGCAGAGATACCTCTGCAGTCTTCCCTGATCCCCTTACCGTCTGTGGGCTGTGTTCTGAAGGTGTAGGCTGGCTTCCTCATTCCTGCTGCAATCTCTCACCACAGGGCTGCTTTGAGGCCAGTACTCCCTCCGCTCTCACTCTGGTGCAGCAGAGTTCTCTCACCACCTCTTCAAGCTGTTCCCGGTGATCCCTGGGCCAGGAGGTCTGGAAATCACCCCCTCTGCCACAGACCTAAGCACCCCCCAGGGGTCTAGGTACCTGGCCCAGCTGCGCTGTGCTGCGGCTATAGCTTTTTTCCAATCTCCTGTCCTGGTGAAATAGACCTTTCCTGTGGAACTTCTAAGTTGTCTTGGACTTGGAAATTGTATCACTCGGTTTTTCTGTGGGTTTTGCCCCTCTAAATTTTGACTAGAGTCATAATTTGACAGCTTTTGGAGTTTTTTGGGGGAATGAGTTTCTGGGAATTCCTGCCTTCATGCCACTATCTTGGCTCCGCCTTGGTAATCCTATTTTCTATTTTTAAAGATTTTCCATGAGGGCTTTAGGAAAAGATAATCATATTAATAGGTATGTAGATATTGTGTTCTGATTTTCTCATGTATAGGTTATGCAAAATTTCTTTATACTATATAGCCTTAATTTAATAGAATTTTGGGGGGGTATATGTTTTTTTAAAAAATATCCTCAAGGGGAGAAGAAAGAGGTATCAGGTAACATGCTGGTCTTAGTGTGGCATCTGACTTTGACTGGTTTATTTAGTGTGACCTTAGCCACATTTAGGGCCCTCAAATTTTTCATCCCTAGAAGAAGTATATATATGTATTTGCGGGGGGAGCAGTGAAATGAGTGGACTCTAAGGTTCCTCCTAAGCTGCACAGTCTTTGCATGAAACTGGGTAGGGGATATTATGGCTCTTTAATATGGTCATAGTCTGTATAAGTACTATTTGAATCATAGTGTGGGAAGTTTATGTTGGAACAGAGAAGTAACTGGATATCCAACAACCGTGTGAAACTTTTTTTGCACATCTCCTTATCTCATGAAATGATGATTTTTACCAGAATTTCTAGATATGCAGCCAGCATTTTTAAAAAGCAAGGAACAAGTTGAATAGACAGAGGAATGGACTAGATTGAGGAATTGTGAAAGATGAAGTCATCTCTGTGAATCTAAAAAAAATACATCTTAAAAAATCTAAAAAATAAAAAAAAATCAAACCAAGAGAGGGCAGTAAGGTGGCATAGTGGAGAGAGTTGTCAGGCCTGAAGTAAGGAATACCTGGTCTCAGACACTTACTAGATGAATGTACCTGGGCAAATCATTTAACCATGTTTGCCTCAATTTCCTCATCTGTAAAATGAGCTGCTGGAGAAAGAAATGGCAAATCATTTCAGGATCTTTGCCAAACTGCACCCTTCTACCAAATAACAAGCAGAACCCAATGAAGAATTGGACATCAACTGAAAGAAATTGCAGAAAAACAATAAAACTAAGGGATTGAAACAGAGATGAAAAAAATGACTGAGCTTTCCCTTTAAAACTGATTCCTAGGAGATGGTGCTAATATCTTTCATGCAATTTCTGTAATGTAGAGCAGTGAGGGACCCTTATAAGTTGTAGCATCACCAAGTTAGAAAGAGGACTTGTGGACCAACCTATATTTAACAAAAAACAACCCTGAAAACAAAAACACATAGCAATAACAGAAACAAAATAAAAACACCTTGCAATGTATCTGACGAGTTTGTCCAGCTTTGACTGAGACATGGAGGGAAATCTCCTAAAGAATCCATTTTTCTTTTTGGATAGCTCTCAGTTTTAAATGTTCCTCTTTGTACCTTCCACTTGTTGCCCAGGTAGAGCCATTACAGTCCCTCTTCTCCATGATAGTCATTTCAAAGGGCTATTCCCTTCAAATCTTTTCTCTTCTGGGCCAGTTCTTCCAAATAATACATATCATTATATTAAAACATTTCACTATCATTACCTTGTTCTGGATATTTTATTTCCATAAGTGTCCTTCCTAAAATCTGATATCCAGAACTGAAAACAGTTTCCCAGATGTGTTCTAATCAGTGATAGTTGTGTCAATGTTAGAGGTCCATTTGTGTATAATCTTTTGCTTGAATTTTTTGGAATATTTTGAGATCCCTATTTATAGTGCTTCATTATCTGTCAGTGAAAGATAGAAAGCTTTATTTATTTATAGCAATGGAGTTAAGTGACTTTTCCAAGCTCACACAGCTAGGCAATTAATTATTAAGTGTCTGAGGCTGGATTTGAACTCAGGTCCTTCCAGCTCCAGGGCCGGTGCCCTGAAAGAAAGCTTTTAATATGATTCTGGCCATCAGGACATGTTTTACTAATTATTTTGTGGCTACTAGGTTTTTGTAGGCTAGAATAAAATAATGTATAGTTTCTACTATTTTCCTTTCATAATCTGGATTGATCAATATCCATGTTCTTTAAGACTAATCATTTTGTAGTTTCTGGTGGCAATGATCTAATCTAAAATTACCATAACCCTTCTGTTTCCATAAACATTATGACATTAATTAATGATTTCTTGCTCAATGTGTCCTTGTTGACATGTTGTTGGGTATATAAATGTGGATGTTGCCCAGGAAGGATTTCTTTGATTCTGCTCTTAGATCTTTAAATGTTTCATGACTTCCATTGTAGAGGTAAATCACATGAGGACATTTGACATATCATTATGTTTTTTGTTTTTAGTCTTTAGTTCTTGGTCATTGAAGTGATTTTGAACTTTCAAGTGATGTTTAAATTTTTGACCTGCTTATCACATGTTTGGACTATATCAATCCTTTTAATCTCTTTTGAATAATAGGTCTTTTTATACAGTTTTATCTACTTCGAGGTGTTGAATCTTATTTCTTTAAAAGAACTGATAAATAGACACATGCTTAGTATGATTTTACATATGTATATAACAACATACACACATATATAAACAAACACACATTACATGAATACAGGTGTGTTGTGTACATCTGTTACATATATGTAGGCATATTTGTTTCAAATGATTACCTTCTCTGGAATGAAATGAGAAGAGAGAGAGAGGGAGATAATTTAGAACTTAAAAATGTAACAAAAATAAATAAAAATAAAAATATAACATGGGCTTTTGAAAAAATTTCTTTGCAAATTTCTTTTTTGTTGTTTTTTTTTTAGGTTTTTGCAAGGCAAATGGGGTTAAATGGCTTGCCCAAGGCCACACAGCTAGGTAATTATTAAGTGTCTGAGACCGGATTTGAACCCAGATACTCCTGACCCCAAGGCCGGTACTTTATCCACTATGCCACCCAGCCGCCCCTGCAAATTTCTTATATTTTATTTTCTAGTTTCAAAAATATACTCTGAATGGAATTATATGGGTGTTGCTTTAAAAGGGTTATTCCCAATTGAGCTTACATTTAAAGATGACAGCAAGTCTTTTAGCATTTTTTTCCTTCATGGTCTTATGTTGAATGTGTCTTGCTTGGAGCAGACCAAAATATTTTTTAAATATCACTTTCATTGGTTCAATTTGACCTCCACCTTGAAATTTAAATTTTTCAGTTTTTCTGCTTCCCTCAGACTGTATTAAGAATTTTATGCTTAAATGACATTTTGGTATAATTCAAGAGAGAGTTCACAATCAAATTTTTAATCACTTCCTTTATGTTTTTACTTTATTTCTTCCATTTCCCCCATTGGTTCTAACATGACTAACATGGAAATATGTTTAACATGATTGTACATGTAGAATATATAGTAGATTGTTTGTTGCCATAGGGAGGGGAATTAAAGGGAGAGTATTAGAAAAATGTGGAACTCAAAAAAACTTGCAAAAGGATAAATGCTGGCAACTCTCTTTGCATGTAAAAATAATTGTTAATAGAACTAGATTGCTTAATGTAATCTGTACACTTTAAATGATCCATATTTTGGTTTTACTCTCCTAGTTTTGCTCCTCAGATAATTTTATATGTGTATGCATATTTTTATGTGTATATACATGCACATGCATCTTTTTTTTTAGTGATATCAGCTGTGAATGCTTTGTCTTAAGAACATAAGCATATAATTGGCTTATATTTGGAAGTGTCACTGCTCTTATTTTTTGTAGCAGGTATTCATGCTTTTTTTTGAGAAAGGTAGGATCACACTTGTGTTCCAGAGATAGCTTGTTAGTGTTTTTCTTCTTTTTTAAAGTAGTATTTTATTTTTTCCCAATTATACATAAAGACAATTTTTAACATTCATTTTTTGGGTAAAATTTTGAGTCCCAAATTTTCTCTTCAATCTTCCTAAGAATGCAAGCAATTTGATACGTTTTATATATGTGCAGTTATGTAAAGCATTTCCATATTAATCATATTGTGAAGGAAACACAACAAATGAAAAAGCCTATGAAAAAAATAAAGTGAAAATAGTATTTTATCAGCATTAAATTTCCATTTATTTTTTTTTCCTCTGGGCAACTAAGATTGGTGCAGTGAATAGAGCACTGACCTTGAAGTCAGAAGGACAGGAGTTCAAATCCAACTTCAGACACTTGCCACTTACAGCTGTGTGACCTTGGTCAGGTCAGTTTAACCTGACTGCCTCGCATCCAGGTCCGTCTCCAGTTGTCCTGCTTTATAGCTGACCACTGGACCCAGAAGATTCTGGAGGAGAGAGTAAGACTGGTGACTTAGCACAGCATCCCCTCACTCAAATCCAATTCATGTGCTTGTCATAGTATCATCTCCCTGACGTCTTGGTCTTCTTCGAGAATGAAGGACAAACATCATTCTTTCTCTGTATGTGGATAGTATTTTCTATCATGAGTCTTTTGGAATTGTCTGGAATTAGCTGAGAAGAGCTAAGTCAATCATAGTTGATGATCACACAATGTTTCTCTAACTGTGTACAATGTTCTCCTACCTCTGCTCATTTCACTCAGCATTATTTCGTGTAAACTTTTCCAGGCTTTTCTGAAATCCTGTTAAGTGTTTATCTAATAATTAATATCATTATGAAGTGTTTGAGTCAGGAATTTGCCAGATCCAGCTCCTGGTAGCTTATAAGAGCTAATTGTTAAACCTTGAATATGAGCATTTAAACCTTGGAAATCAGCAAAAGCTCTAAATAAAGATATGATTTATTATTTTGTTGATTATTTAAAATTAAGAAGGTGATGGAGAAAATGTTAATGCAGATTAAATTTAAAAGAACATGTTTGGCATATCTCTGCCTCACCCTGTTCTTCACTACTTTTTTTTTTTATGTTTTTGCAAGGCAAACAGGGTTAAGTGGCTTGCCCAAGGCCACACAGCTAGGTAATTATTAAGTGTTTGATGTTGGATTTGAACCCAGTTACTCCTGACTCCAGGGCTGGTGCTTCATCCACTGCGCCACCTAGCCGCCCCCCTTTACCACTCTTGAAACAGCTGGTTGTTAAACATTTATCAATACATCCCTGGTTGAATCAGTAATCATGACTCCTTTTAACTTTACCACTTTCCCGTTTGGCAGAGAAGTTAGATTTGTGGTTAATTCCCTTTCCATAACTGTTCTGTCAGTGATTATAATTATGGTATACAAAATTGATCTGTCATTCATTATAATAATGGTATACAAGTTGATCCAACTTTAATTTTCATTGTATAGTATCTATTCAACCAAAACTGTTCCTCATCTTCCTACTTCTGGGTTCTGACTCTATTATTTCAAAGCCTCAATAGTGTGTTTTTTTTAATCTTGTTGATTAATTGTTTACTTTGTTCTTTTTATTGCTTTGATTCCTTGTTTCTCCCTCCACCTTTGAACTTTTAAATTGTTAGATAAGGGAGTCTAGAATTTCAGATCAATATTTTCTATCTGGTAGATTGTTTTCTGGATTCTGTTCTTCATGTTGCCTGTAATAAGGTGATATGGTTTTTCTATTCCATGTACCACCTTGATATTGATATGATCTTTCCATACCTTTCTTTGGATCTTAAATTAGCTTGGTCAAGTCTGTTCCACCATGCTACTTTTGATGTCTGTCTTTAGATTTATGCCTTGAAAGTTTTCCTTTTTTACTAAGTTACTTAGAGTGTATTGGCACCATATACGTTGTATGCAGATTCATGAATGTTTTTACATTTCCTGGCAATATCGTGGGAGAGAATGCTGTTGTGGAGTCTTTCAGGTATGTCTTACTCTTTCTGATCCCATTTCTTGACAAAGATACTGGAGTTATTTGTCCTTTCCTTCTCCAGCTCATTTTACAGATGAGGAAACTGAGGTAAACACGTCTAAGTAATTTGCCCAGTTAGTAAGTTTTTGAGGCTGGATTTGAATTCTCATCTTCCTTACTCCAGACCTGGTGTTCTAGTTACTGTTCCCTCTCACTGCCTGAGTATAACTAACACTAGCTTTTTAAAATTATTCTGGTTTTGTGCTCTAGCTATACTGAAGCCCACAATCATTTACATAGATTTCTAAAATTCTGAGGTATGACAATCTCCAAATTTACTTTTCTAAATCATATAAACCATCAGTATCATTTTTGTCTTGCATTTATTATTAAATATATTCTTTGAATTTGTTTCTTCGACTTTTGCTTCTTGAGATTTTATTATCTTCTTGTTTTCATCACTTATTTTATCTAAAGTAGACTCTGAGATGAGACCACCAATTGCCATTCTCTGCATTGATTGATAGTATTGTCTTGTGATTCGATTCAGGACTGAGGGTACAGGTGGCAAAAAGCAATACAAAGCCCTTTCCTCTTACTAGTAAAATTTGTTTCTAATTTTGTTTTGATGTGACACTGGTACAGAGGAAGTGTTCATACCATCAATTCATTTCATCTCTGTTTGCCTACTTTAGTGATCAATGCCTTCTGCACAGAAGCATTTCTAACAGGTAGAAAATTGGTATTTTTAAAATTTGTTCTACGGTGTCTTTCTTGTAGTATTAAAACATACAGAGTGTCATGATCCTCCTTGTCAAGCTGATCATTATTGTGTTTTGGGGTAAGGTCAGCCTGTAAACTCTGTCTATTTATGCCCTATCTATTTCTTTGATTCTCATCAGCAACTGCATCCCAATGTGTAATACCAATTAGTGGTATTGGCAAAGCCAATTCATGAGCACAACTGAAGGTCTTGTTGGAGCTTCATAATTACCATAATAGTTCCAGGCCACACCACCAGACACAATGGCTAATCTTCCCTGATTTAGCTATCGCACACTCTACCCCCAACCTCATCATAGATGATAAATTAGACTTTGAAGAGGTTATTATTCCTATTATTAATTATTGTTCTTATTTCTGCTATCTCATTCTTATCATTTTAAAATTAGGTTCAAATAAAAATGGTCCAAGCATAAGTTGTTAACCTGCTATTATTCTTGTATACTTAGGGTTCTGTGATTCACTGAGCAGATGAATTAAAAAAAAAACAACCCTGCGTTTTGTAATTGAATGAAAGTATTGAAATAATAAGCCCATGTTCTGTAACTTTGCTGAAAGCGTCCTTGGGACAAATCCAGTAAAAGACAGGACTACAGGGATGTCATATCAAATAATTTGTATTATTCCCATGTAGTTTTAATTTCTTCTTCTAGATCTCTCTCTGTCTTGAAGGCTTTTCAGTCCGTGCAAATTTGGAGATTTTGAGAATTGCACATAATGACATCTATTTAAAAGGTTACTTTTAAATTGAATCATCATTAGATCCAGGCAATTGTGGGTACCAGTTTTGTCTGTAATCATGTTGTTGTTCCTCTAATGATATTTGGGAATGTATATGTATTGTAGGGGGATTGATCATCTGCTAGTTTTTAAAATAATAATAATAATAATAATAATAATAATATAATTACTAAAATATGTGGGTAAGTAGACACAGTCATGGGACAAGGATGGAATGAATAAGGGGATCAATCATTTATTCGGTGCCTACTTTGTGCTATGAACTATGCTAAGCACTTAATTTTTTTTTTAGAAAAATTTTATTTATTTTGAGTTTTACAATTTTTCCCCTAATCTTGCTTCCCTCCCCCCACCCACTACAGAAGGCAGTCTGTTAGTCTTTACATTGTTTTCATGGTATACAATGATCTAAGTTAAATGTGATAAGAGAGAAATCATATCCTTAAGGAAAGAAAATAAAGTATAAGTGATAGCAAAATTAAATAATAAGATATTGGGGTTTTTTAAATTAAAGATAATATTTTGGTCTTTGTTCAAATTCCACAATCCTTCCTGTGGATACAGATGGTATTCTCCATCACAGATATATGCTAAGCACTTAAAATATTGCCTTATTTATTATTTGTTCATATTTGTTTGCTTGTTATTTCCCCCATTTGATTGTGAGCAGCTAGGTGATGCAGTAGATGGAGCATCAGCCCTGGAGTCAGGAGGACCTGGGTTCAAATGCAGGCTCAGATGTTTAATAATTGCCTAGCTGTGTGACCTTAGGCAAGTCACTTAATCCCATTGCCTTAAATAAGTAAAATCTTTTTAAAAAGATTGTGAGCTATATGAGAGAAGGGTCTATCTTTTGCCTTTCATTGTATCCTTAGCACTTAACATTTACCTGGCACACAGGAGGCACTTAATAAATGCTTATTGACTATTGACTGATGCAACAACTCTGTGAGATAGGTGCTATTAATTCCTCTTTTACATTTGAGGAAACTGAGGCAGACAAAGTTTAAGTGACTTGCAAAGTGTCATTCAATGACAAGTAGCTAATTTTGCTAGTATTCTTTCCTATTTAGTATTTTACTAGCCTTTGCACAGATGGATAAAACAACTGCTTTTTTGTAGTCGAATAAAAGGATAAAGAGATAAACTCATCTTCTATAAGCTTCTTAAAAGCATCCTTAGTACAGTTCCAAGAGTAGCAGGTAAGAAGACAAAACAGATTTGCATCTCATTGTATTCACACATAATTTTAATGTGCCTCAAATATTATGATGAATAAGTGCTTGGTTGAGTTTTTTCCCCCCTAGGTTTCTTTATTTTTGAAAACTTTTGTTAATGTGGCTGGGATGGTGACATCTTTTAAAAAGTTGTTCTAAAATTTTTATGGGTCAGTGATATATCTGGACAACTATGGTGATAGTGATCCTATTCCTGTTATGGTTCATTAATTTAATTCTCCAGGATCTTCTTGGGTCAATATTTGTACTGTAGCAATTTTTTTTTGTGGATTTATGAAAGGTAGCAAGTCTCTGAGATATAAGTGTAGCACCAGATCATCATATCTTGGGACATAATGAGGAAATGCAAATTTTATATAATTAGTGTGTATATATACATATATATATGCATTCATATAGGTTTGTGTATATATATGTAAATATATGTATATAAAATCTAAAGAAGGAAAAGTTGAAGAAGTTCAGGCTACTCAAAGTCTTCACCAAACTGTAAGAATTATTCCAAATAATAAATGCATGACAAAAACTGGTACTGATAGCTCAGATAAATTATAAAAAAAGACTGGAGATTGTTATACTTTAGCTATATGGAAAGGAAATTGTAGAAACTGTACAATACATCAAAGTAAAGTGTAAATTATCCATTATCTGGACCTCTGATTTTATCAGCCTTAGGAGTTCCCTGATAAGGAATTTGCATCTCCATTTACCAGTGCTGCTCCACAATTTACTTTAAATGACCTGTCCCTATCTGCTTTTTTAATGTAAAATATATTTTGCTCTATATAATATTGATTAAGAAAGTGAGGTCCAAGGTGGTTATCTGATTAATGTGGTTTTGGGGGAAGTCAAAAAAACCTGGTTTTATATCTTGTCTTTGATGCTTAGTGTTGTGGATCAGGATGCTGGTGGAGCTGGAGGTAGTTTCAGCTTGTGCTGTTGTAAGCAAGGTTAAGGTATAGACCTGAGGTAACATAAATTAACCATGCCCCCATGAGGACTGGTCTGGTAGTCAATCTTTGACATTGAGGAAGAGATTTTAGAAATTGTTTTCAGGACTTTGCCTGGGAGCATCTGAGCATCCCAGACTCTACTTGGCTAGTGTGTAGTTACTTTACTTTCCCAGATGGTTTTAAAAATCCTAGGAGATTGCTTTAACCTGGAGAATTCATTTTTAGTGACAATAGGTTCATTTTTAGTAACAATAGGTTCATTTGAATCCTCAGCCTCTGGTTGATTCATCTGACCAGATGCAGAAGGGGAACTGGGGCGTTTATTGTTTATATGACATTGGATAAGCCATTTAATTTCACTAGGCATCAGTTGTCTTATCTGTAAAGTGATAGGTCTCTGAGAAGTCCCTTCCAGTGCTAGAGTTTTCTTCCCAAAACCAAAAAGCCCATGGAGCTCATGGCCGCATCCTCCTGAGCCACCATTACTTGATAAACATTTCCTTGATCATGTTGAGTGCAGGATGTTGAGAAGGCTAATAATAAAAAAGTCCATTTTCATTAAGCCTGGGGTAAATATATAGCTGTCATCCACTCGAATCCATTATGCTTTTTATTCCTTTCATCCCCATATTAAATGTGGCTGGGCTTGGGACATGAGTGCTGGGAAGAAAGCAGTGCAGCCGACATTAATTTCTGTTCCCTTTGTGATATAAGTGAATACTGCTGAATACTGCATTGTAAAGCATCTTTATGTAATGGGGACGTGTCAAGAGGCGGTAGTGATGGCGGCAGCATTATAGATGCCAAAGAATTCCACCTTTCTGCTTCCCTTTTCAGAGCAGGGGGAGAAGAAAGTATCATTTCTAAAACAAAATCACTTTGGTTTATGTTTGGAAGATGGTAGTGTTGGGCATTGGGACAGTGATGCTTTATCTACCCTCTGCTCCACTGAGCCTTCAGTGTGACTACAGAAGAAGAATAATAGCCCTATTTTGCTTTTATGCAGAAGTTGGCCCATTCTTTAGTGGGAGCTTTTTAGAACACTTAAGGAGTAAGTTAGTATCTTAAATACCCCCATTTTGCAGCTTACTAGTTTAGATTGGGGGGGATAGGAAAAAAACAGATCACCAGGGAGTAAGGAGGTGATAGTATCATGCAAGGAATTATGTAACCTAAGTTTATTTATATACCTTTTAAAATTCTTAAGTGCTCTTTTGAGTTGCTGGGTTTATTCTACTGTTGAGAAAATTATGGTACTCTTTGTGCAAAACTAGGTAAAGAAGTTACAACTTTTTTGTTGTTGGGTCATTTTCAATTGTATTTGACTCATATGTGATCCCATTTGGGGGGGGGGCGTTTCTTGGCAAAGATACTGGAATAGTTCACCATTTCCTTCTTTAGCTCATTTTGCAGATGGGGAAACTGAGGTCAAGAGTTATTTGCTCAAGGTCACATAGCTGCTCAACGTTTGAGTCAACTCTTCTGACTCCAAGTCTGACACTCTACGTACTGCATCACTGAGCTGTCCATATAAAAGTTACTTTGTCAGTCTAGGGGAGGTCTCTTTCTGAAATTGTATATGTGGAAAGGAATTGGGGAGAAATCTAATCTTTCTGGAAATGGGTTACAGGTTTATAGACGAAATGAAACTTATAAATCATCTAATAACCCTTCCCCTCATTTTAAAGAAAACTGAGGCTTGCCCAAGTAATTCCTCCTAAGAGAAAATAAGCTCCTTAAGGGATTGTGGAGTACCATGGGTGAAAGGGAGGAGAGATCATTCAAAATCAGGATCTGGAACTTTAAATACTGTTTTCTTTCCATTTATACCATGCCTGATTGATATGTGAGGCCACATACTCAAGAAAACTATAGACTAGTCCTGGTGGGAGCACTTAGACACTTTCATGAATAAGCAACTTTCTTTAGATGAATATTCCTCCATCAATGTAGTTGACAGTTCCTCTTTCTTTTCATTGTCTGTGATTCTTGTCCATATTCTTTCATAAATGTTTCCTAGAATATGACTTCTTAACTTGGAATCAGTAATTTTTTAAAAATATGTATTTTTCCTAGTATATCAAAATTAAAAAGTATATAGTTTACTCTATACTCCTTTGTATTTCATTTTATGCATTTAAAAATCTTTTACTGAAGAGGGTTCCATGGACTTCAGCAGATTGCCAAAGGAGTCCATGTCTCAAAAAAAGTTATAAACTCTTGCCCAAGAATTTGTCACTAACATGCTGAAAAACTTTACTTTCTACCTATTAAATGGTTAGGATTGCTATATTCTGGCCAGTTTTATTTTGTTCCATCTTTCTGATTAACTAACCAGTGATGTTTCACTTTTGCAGTGACTTTCTAAGTTTCTAAATTTCTAAGTTTCATTTCATCTATGCAGTGACTACTTTTAGTCACTATGCTCTTTCATCTATGCTCTTTCTCCTCAGTTTATAACTCTTCAGAGCAGACTGATTCAATGTTTTTCTCTCCATAGCATCACCAGATACTTTTAGTATCTACCCAGTAAATTCTATTTGGGATCCAAGGAGCCATGTTGGTAGAAGATAGGAGAATCTGGCCACCTGTTTCTCACAACTGACCAACTGAATATCATTTTCATTTTTGTTGGAAATTTAAAGAGCAGTTCTGAAAAAACTGGATTTACTAATAGATTTTGCCTTAATGTCATTATTCATTCTTTTAAAAATTCAGTCTAGGTTTAATCACTCAACTTCTCTCTCCTCAAAACAGGAATGGCAGGACCTACTTCTTAACCATGTTCTTTCAAGGTGACATTTGTGCCAAATCTTGAAATGAAGAAGTGTTATTGGTTGCCTTTTATCTTTTTACAATATGGGTACCTGGAGAAAAGAGGAACAGAAGGTTATCACTGGAAAAGAGCTCATTTATAATAGAGCTCCCTTATTTTATATGTAGTTCCTACCCCAGTGAGATTAATTGCTCATCATCTTATAGCTAGTTAGTGGTAGCATGGGATTAGAACCTGGATCTCCTGAATCTCATAGCCCAGTGTTCTTGAAATGTCATGGCAGGATAAAAGAAAGATTAAGATGGATTTGGAGGCAGAGCTCAGGGGTTCAAATTTCAGCTTAGTCTTCCTGTGACCTTGGACAACTTCTTTTAGCCCTACTGTCATCATCTGTAAAATGAGAGGCTTAGATAGCATGACCTTTAAAATCACATTTGTGATCTCATGAAGTCATTTTAGCAAACATTTTCAAAGGCCAAAAATAGTCAATAATTGAACACTTTTTGGTGATCATAGCTATTCTTTAAATAAATAAAAATGTGGTTTATGTACATGTCCTCATCTGTAAAATGAGGGTAATAAATATTATCCACCTTCTGAGGTTATCATGAAGATAAAATGGGATAGTTTTTGTAAGGCTCTTTTCAAACTTTTATAACTGCAAACTATCATATCATTATCCAAGAGGATGATGTTCACCCCAAACCCTTTTCCTTTGTAGTGTTATCACTTTATATCTATGCTCTTTCTCCTCAGTTTATAACTCTTCAGAGCAGACTGATTCAATGTTTTTCTCTCCATAGCATCACCAGGTACAGCACCTTACACAGAAAGAGTGCTGAGTGAATGTGGATTGGATGTATTTGGCCAAGATTTCAGGCTGACATTTCTTTGAGGGTTGATATTCACCCATCTCCTGCATTGTACCACTTCACTGGTATGAAGCATATTGGATAAAATCTGTTTGGACAATCCTTCCAGCACCTCTTCTGGAAAAGCATTTCAAGATGTAAACTCTTGATGGTGGACAAAGATGCAGCTGCATCTTTGAATTTAGAGTCCAGCCAATGTGCTATTTATTTCCTATCTAGCAGAATTGAATAGTACAGCCTGCAAGACCTGGGTTTAAGTCCTGTGTCTGACTAATCTTAGCTAGATGTCTATGGACAGGTCCCTTAATCTCTCAATCAACCAACAAGCAATTATTAAACTTTTACTGTGTGGGAGACTAGGCATTGTGCTAAGCCCTCGGGATAAAAAGAAAGACTACCAGTTCACCACTGCAGATGAAATCATCTGGCTGGACCTTCCCTCCCCAGACCTGTTTCCACCCAAGAAACAAATTTAAAATGAAAATAGAATCCTTGTGATGGTTACTAGCCAAAGAAGTTATTTTGCCAAGGAATTAGGGGAAAAGAAAAAGGACAGTACCATTGGATTATTGGTAGTGTAGTAGTATGTTCTGTGGAACAATCTATCTGCCCTGTGTGTGTTATAGGCAGTCTTTAATTGAATAAATTGTTATTCCTGTGTTCTTTTCCTATTTAGAAAGAAGGAAAGCCAGCCAATCACAGCCATTCATATTACTCTAAGAGTCCCATAGGCTACTTGTCCCATAGGAATTTTATGAATATATGACACAAGTTATCCCTAGGAATCTGTCATGGTACATAAATTTTACTTAATTAAATTCATTTGAGGATCTATTTTGAATCATTTTTCAGGAAAATATTGGTGTTCTCAGAGGAAAGCTTACTGAGCCGATCTGTGACTATACATTTCTATTTTGTGTTTGTCCTGATTTTTTCAAAGGGTTGGTGTTGGAGTTGGATAGGAATTAATGATGCTGCATGGTTTATTACTCAGCATCTGTTATTTTTTAGAACTGGAAACATTCAAAAGATATTTCCTTAAAAACAGGGAGTGGTAGCGATTTGCTGCCGCTGCTTAAATACACACACACACACACACACACACACACACACACACACAGTAAAACATCAGAACTATTCCCCCCTCTGCCCAATAAAAATAAATTAAAGTTTCTTAGCATCTTTTCACAACTGATAACTGTCAACAATCTCTAAATATTGGCATAGGTTTTGAGAATAAATATAGAATATCATTCTCTAGATAATGTTAGAACTATGTCAATCCCTTTTGTGTAGCTCATATCCTCAGTGTGAACTGTTGTGATTCTGTTGGTTTTAATATTTACTTTAATAGCTATTTACTGCACTCCCCAACTCATTCTAGGTTCTGTGTGGTATATGAGATAAATCTCTACTCTCAAGTGGCTTAGAGTCTAGTTGGACAGACAAAGTGAAATAATCAGAAAATAATGAAAGGGAATGTGTTTACTTGCTAACATTGTATGAGGGTAAGACCTTAAGTAGGATTTGGAACCTGTTGAAGGAGAAGAGATATTTGTTATAGAAATGATCATAAAATGATAGGAGTGGAAGAAATCTTAAAGAGATCTAAGGACAGCTAACATTTATATATGACTGGAAGAATTGCAAAGTGCTTTAATTTTAATGGTCCAGTGAGGAACTGCTTACCATATTTGGACTAACTCACGTCAGAGTTAGTGTATTTATATATATATCTATGTCCCCCAAATCTTCCAACATGTTCTACTAATTCCATGAATTGTCTCCCAACAAGACTCAGTTTGGGAATTCTGCCATCTGGATTCTCCTTAAGACTGTCATCTTCTTTCACCCTTGTTTTGTCCTGAATTTTAGTATCTTTGTTTTATTTCCTTCTGCTAAAGACTTTCACTTGTCTTGCTATTTCTACACCCTGAAGATTAACTTCTATCTTTTAATCTCTCTTTCTTCACATCACTTAGCTGGTATTACTTATCAAACAGACTATTTTTACTTTCCTGCCTCAGGTGAATGTCCAAATGGAGAACAGGGTCTTCTGTTCTTTTTTATTGACCACATTGTCATGTAGGTCATTAACAGATTAAAGTTGGAGAGTTGCCTAGAACATTGAGATGCTCACAGTCAAAGACCCAGCATATTTCAGATGTGGGATTTAAATCCATACCTTCCTGACTCCCAAGGTAACTATCCACTCTACTATGCAATGTCTCCTTACTTTTGTAAGAAGGGAATTACAAGGGGCGGCTAGGTGGCACAGTGGATAGAGCACCGGCCCTGGAGTCAGGAGGACCTGAGTAAAGATCCGACCTCAGACACTTACTAATAACCTAGCTGTGTGACCTTGGGCAAGCCACTTTAACCCCACTGCCTTGCAAAAACTTAAAAAAAAAAGTAGGGAGTTAGATGAGAGGTCTTCAGAACTTGACCTGTTCCTGTGGAGGACACTAGTGAATAACGAAAATGGTTATAGGATCAAAGATTTCAAACAAGAAGGAGTTTAGGAGTCATTTAATATAAGTTCTATCAATATGTAGATTAAGAACCTAAGGTCCAGGGGCAACTAAGTGGCCCTGTGGATAGAGGATCAGCCCTGGAGTCAGGAGGACCTGAGTTCAAATCCAGCCTCAGACACTTAATAATTACCTAGCTGTGTGATCACTTAACCCCATTGCCTTGCAGAAACAAAAAAGAAACTAAAGTCCATAGAGATCAAGAAACTTACTCAAAGTCACACAAGTAAGAAAGCATTAGGATCAGGATTTTGATATGTCTAAATCTAGTTCCTAATGGAAATGGTGATAGATTGTGTAATTTGAAATCGGATCACCTGGGTTTGAATCCTGGCTCTACTCCTTACTATCTGTGTGACCTTGGGCAAACCACTTCCTATTCTTCAGATTCAATTTACTTTTTATTTTTATTTTTATTTTTATTCTTTGGAGGCAATCAGGGTTAAGTGACTTGCCTAGGGGGTCACACAGCTAGTAAGTATCTGAGGTCAAATTTGAACTCAGATCCTTTTGATTTCAGGGTGATGTTTTTACACACTTTACCACCTGACTGTCCCAAAACCCCATCCCCCTATCACTACTACCTACCTCCCCTATCCCCTATCCCTATCCCCCATCTCCCCTATCTCCCCATTTCCCCCTACCTACCCTGTTTACTCTGTTTCTCTCCAATGATAGTATTTCACTATCATAATACATTGAAGGAAAGTTGTAACTTAAATTACCCTCAAATATAAATAATTTGTGTTTAATACATAAATATTTAAATTTTCACTTAAGGGACTGGGTAGACATACTGTAAATAGTAACCTTTCTTTTAAAAAACCTAGCGACTTATACTGGCATTTAGGGCTTTAGTCAAACTCAAATAAAAATGGATGGAGCCCTTTTTTGACCTAGAAAACCACAAATTAATGTTATCTATGTTGCATTGTATTTTTATTTACCTTCTTAAACTTTTCCCAATTACACTTTAATCTGATGGCTCCTGTGCCCCATACTAATTGAGCTCAATCTGTTTATACAAATTCTCTGCTCCAAGCAAGCTGCCCAATTCAGTGTTGCTTGAATTTTCCTTTTTATTTTTTACTTTGCACTTTTGTTTGCAGTATCATCTTCCCCTTCCTTCTGCCTATGGAAATTTTATCCATATTTCCAGACTCACCCATATGAAATTTTCTAAGAATCTTCTCTGTGAATGGACTTACCTTTAAACTCCTATAACATTTTTATTCTGTACTGCTCATTTGTTGGTAGCTGGGTGACCCAGTTGATAGAGTACTAGCCTGGAGGCAGGAGAACTGGGTTCAAATCTAGCCTCAAACACTTAGCAGTTATATGACCTGGAGCAAATCCTTAAGCCTGTTTGCCTCAGTTTCCTCATTCATAATATGAGCTGGAGAAGGAAATGTCAAGCCACTCAGTATCTTTGCCACAAAAACCCCATGAAGAGCCATGAAGAGTCAGACATAACTAATTGACAAAACAACAAAAAGAAGCGTATTTGTCACAAAAATGTCAGTTTATTATTGTTACCTTTTCATGGATGTATGTCTTATCTTTTCAGAGTAGTGTACTTGAAGGAATGCTTCATTCATCTTTAAATACTCTAGAGTATCAATTCAATCAACCAATGAGCATTTTTTGAATACCTACTGTATGCCAGACATTGTGCTACCTAGTATATATGTTTACTGTTTGTTAAATGATTCATATATACAAACATGCATATGTAAGACTATACATAAATGCATATAAAAACATACAGAGACAAAGGTCCATAGTAGTTTGAGTACAGGGCCTCAAGTAATAGAACCTGGATATATGAAAGAAAGAAAGAAAATTTAGAGAATCCAACCCCCTGATTTTACTGATGAGGAAACTGAAGCCCCAAGGGGTTAAATGATCAAAGTCATAGCAGTAATAAGCAGTGGAGATGGGATCTGAACCCAGGTCCTCTGGCTTTCAATTCATTGTTCTTTCCTATACTATACTACTCCAAATGAAGACCTGTCTTCAGATCTCCACTCTGACACTGAGTGACCCAGGACAAATGGTTTACCCTTTTTATGCCTCTGAGAGCCAACTTCATGAAATCATAGTGCTTATTATATTTCTATCCTACACAGAACTTATTTGGAAATAGATATTCGCCCCTTTCCCATGGGAGATTCTAAGTTTCATGAGGAGGAAGACTATCCTGCTTTTGTATTATTTATAGCACCTAGTTTACTGCCTAGCACATAGTAAACATTTAATTAATGCTTATTGGTTGATAGATTGAGCTACTAAGACATAGGTTAATTGGGATATGTTTGGTGTACACTTGGAGTTTAGTATGCTAACAAAATAACAAAACTTTTTTGTGTTTATGTTTCCATGTCTATAACTATATAAAATGATATGTGCACTTCTCAACTGTAAAATGAGTTGGACAGGGAAATGGCAAACAACTCTAGTAGTTTTGACAAGAAAATCCCAAGTGCAGGGATCACAAAAAAATTAGACATGACTGAAAAACAACTGAAAACAACAAATTTCTCAAGGTTTGGATACTTTTATGTTCCAAACACAATGGTTCTGAAATCCAAAGACCTTGTTTTGAATCTCAGATCTGTTACTAAGTGATTTTAACTAGGTCATAAACATTCCCTGTTCTTCTGTTTTGAGTTTCTTCATCTGTAAAATGGGGTGGCAGAAACCATCCTAGCTTAAGTTTCTTTTCAGCTTTAAGTACTATGATCTTGACCTCCCTGAATACTTAACAACTCTAAGAGATTATACCCTTGCTTGACTAGAAAGCACTATGATTTAGGTAGAAACAAGACAGACACCATTCCTTTTTTTTAGCTCACTAGTGACCTCTTGGTTAAGTTGGGTGCTGAGACAGGCAAGATGGTAGGATAGGGGTTCTTAATCTGCATCCATAGGTTTCCAATGTATGTATCCATGAGCAGATTTCAGGGAGTCCATGAATTTACTTAGCAAAAAATATATTTCTTTATTTTCTACTAACCTTTGGTTTCCTTTGTAATCCTATATATATTTGATGAATTTTAAAACACTGTTCTGAGAAAGGATCCAAGGTTTCACCAGAATACAAAGAAGACTATGACACAAAAAAGAATAAGAACAACTGTTTTGAAATAAATATAGGGAATTAATAGACCAGGCACTATTTACTCTAACTCTGCCATGCCCATTCCAGGTGTTATCTTGTTAAGCCAAAGGTGGTCAGAGCCATAAGGAGGTCAGCAAAGTGAGAGTTCTGAAATTACTTCTCTCCCCACCCCCTCCCTAGGGACCATTTAGCTTTATTGACTGATAGATACCATGACCTCTCTATTTGCCTCCCTCCCTCTACTGACCTAGTGACCAGTTTTTACTGCATCTGCCTTTTGGAAATAGCAGCAATAGAAATTAATGTGCTTTCATTTAATAAATACTATTTATACAGTTTTAGGACAAGGGAACAGAGGGCAGTACTCAATCCAAAGCATTAGTGCTTGTGGTCTTGATCTAGAATTCAGAGGTGGTGGTCGTGATGGTAGGAGTTGGTGGCAAAAGACTCTGGTCTTGGAGTCAGAACATCTGTGGCAGAGTTCTGCTGCCACTACTAAGTAAATGTGTGACTTTGGATAAGTCATGTAACTTCTTTGTGTTTTGAATTCCTTGATTGTTAAATAAGATATAAAAGTATTTGAACCCTTCCTTGAGGCATAAAAAAATCAGGAACTGGAGGAATTTTAAAATATAATTATTCCCTCATTTGCAGGGATTTCCAAGGGAATGGATTTTAAGAAATGAAATATTTATTTTTAAAATACCAAAACTACTTTAATTTTGAGCTGTTTGGATAGAAATGGCTTTCTAAAGTTATCTTATACTTTTGGGGGAGGCTGAGAAGGGTACTTTGCTAAATAAGAGTGTACTGAATGTCATTCAATTTTTTTCTTAGGATTTTACAGTTATTATTAGGAACATTTATTATCTTTCCCCACAAAATCTCATCTTCTGAACTTCTTTGTTAACTGTCAAGTACACTACCATGCTTCCTTTCAAGTTTCACCACCTTGGAGTTCTCCTCAGTTCCTCATTCTTGACTTATCTTATATATCCAATCAGATGTCAGATTCTGTCATCCCTATCTCTGTGTTATTTCTTGCATATATCATCCCCATTTCATTAACACAGCCACACCCTTAATTCAGTTTCTCATTACCTCTTACTTAGGTAATTGTAATAAACTTCTAATTTGTCTGTTTGCCTTGAGTCTTTCACTATTCCCATCCATTTTCCACACAACCATCAAAGTGATTTTTCCAAAGCTCAGGTCTGAACACATCTCCTCCTACTCAATAAACTCCAGTGGTTTATTAACTCCAGGATCAAATATGAAGAACTTTATTTGTCTCTTAAGTTCTTTATAACCTCCACCTTCCTACTTTGCATCATCTTACACTTTACTCTCATTATTCTCAACTCCTCACTCAACTAATTTCATACATCCAATTAATTGTTTCTCTTTTTAAACTGATAAGCCATTTTATTATCATCATGGGACTAAGAGATCAATAAAAGAATTGCTGTTATCCTCAAATGTCAGAGTTTGTCACCTTTGAGCAAGCCCAAAAGATCTGCCAGAAGCAAATAGGACAACTCTGTATATGCCCTATGGAGTTAATTTCTTGTTAAATAATGATTCCAAGAAAGTTCTTGGCAAACCTTAAAGTCATCTACACATTTGAGTTATTAAAATAAGAGACGATAAACTCTTTTTTTTTTAGGTCTTTTCAAGGCAAACAGGGTTAAGTGGCTTGCCCAAGGCCATACAGGTAGGTAATTATTAAAGTGTCTGAGACCAGATTTGAACCCAGGTACTCCTGACTCTAGGGCTGGTGCTTTATCCACTATGCCACCTAGCTACCCCTTGACAATAGACTCTTAGTGAAGGTTCTAAGTAAGGCCTGTTTTTAGTAAATTAGAATTTAGTATAAAGACACCCTCCTCAGCTCTAACTAGGAACTCCTGAGTTTTCTTTGAGTTCCATCTAAAACCTTGACTTCAATAGAAAGCCTTACCTAATCCCTCTTAATTCTAGTATTTTTTTCTCTTTTATTTTTTATTTATTAATTTATCTTGTATATAGTTTACTTTGTATATATTTGTTTGTATTTTGTCTAGCCTATGAGATTGTAAGCTCCTTGAGGGCAGGGACTGTCTTTTAACTCTTTTTGTATCTTCAGTGCTTTGCACAGTTGCTGTTATACAAGTAGGCACTTAAAATTTTTTTATCAAGTAAATTGAATTGATCTCTATTTGGGCTACTTACAGCACTTGTTTGCTTCCTTGACTTCCAGGTGATAAGATGTGATTGCCCTTGAAGTTGAACAATGGGCCTTTGCAACCTCCCAATATTTTTTAAAAGAACCACCACTGGGTCATAAGATCCTACAGTGAGGGATTCAGACCTGGAAGGGATCTTTGAGCTTATCTAATCCAAGTCTTTCATTTTGTAGATGAAGAAATTTTGCACCTAGAAATTAAAGGATTTGTCCATGATCTGCTCTGGCCACATCTTGGCCTGAAGCTTTCCCAAGTGAAGTCATTAGAAACATCAGATATCTGATGTACCTGGAGTTCTTGCAGAAAGCCTCACTAAGAGTTGGGCCAGTCCTGGTTTGATGTGGAGCATCCTTACTAAACCTGGAAAGTGGAGACATATTTTATCTTCCCTGCTTAGAAAGTGTACAGAACACAGTCACCACTGAAAATAAAAGGTTAGATATCAGGTGCCGTGGAAAACAGCTTTGTCATTTCCAATGGCTTCCTGTTCTACAACAAATTTAGAGTCACCTTGGACAGACTGGTCCTCTAAAACCTTCCAGGCAGGAGATTTATGGAGACTAGGCTTTCTCCCCCCTTTGGTTATTGTTGCATTGCTGCTTTTGAACTTTATTCCTGTGATAAGAAATGTAGTCCGTATATAAATCTTTGCTTCCCTTTCCAGTTATCACCTCCTTCATGATGACAGGAAAAAGAATAAGACTTCTTGGCTTTCTGCCAGAACAGAAAATAGACTTTTATCCCTTATAGATGAGAACAGTGATTCCTGGACACCGATTAGTTGGCAGGTAATAGTTTCTGGTAAGACCTGACAAGGAAAACCTCACTTCGTCAGGCAGAGTGATCAAGCCAATTGGCCATTTTCAGGACTCTCAATAAGAGGTACCCTTTGCTATTTGCTAGAGATAACTGAGAGTAGATAAAATGGTTGATAGTAAGAGGACTTGGCTTTTCTACTGACTCACTAGGAAAGAAGCAGCTAGTTCGTTCAGGAATAGAGTGCTGGGCCTAGAATCAGGGAGATCTAAATTCAAAACCAGCCTCAGACACTTCCTTAGCTATAGAACCATGGGCAAGTCACCCTTTGATTGCCTCAGTTTCTTTATCTGTAAAGTAGGAGTAATAATGACACTACCTCCCAGAGTTGTTAATAACAAAATTAGCTAACATTTATGAAATGTGTAACATTAAAGCACTATAAATGCTAGCTATTATTATGCCAACTGGGGGAAGTGGGTGTAAAAATATGGTGGCCAGGCTCAGTGATCTTTAGACTTACTTTTAAATCCTGTGATCCAGAAAAATCTAGAAAAAAGTTGCTATTTGCCAGTTAAGCATGGGCCATGGAATTCAGATTCCAACTCTACTCCATTCTCCCTGTGTGGTCTTTAGGTGGTTACTTTATTGATCTGAGAATGAAATTTCTCATCTAAAAAAATTTCATTTTGGACCAGAGGACTTCCAAGGATCCTGTCCTTTAGTCATTTGTCTCTTTTTAGCATCCTTCTTTTTGATTTGAATTCTCTCAACCACTAACTTCCTGGTATGTTAACTTTGTTAATCTTTATATTCCTATCCTCTTCTGAATGGTCTGGTCTGTTTTGTTCATTAGCATAAAACTAAGCATAAAACTATCCTTAGAGTCTTAGAGTCATAGGGTTGAGAATTAGAAAAGGATTTAGAGATTACCTCTTTAGGCCCCCTAATTCTATCCAAGAAAATCGATGCCTTGGGGAATTTAGTGGCCTCAAATCTCACAAATTCTGAGCCTCTTTCATAGCACAGCTAGAGTTAAATTCCTATTCCTCTGACTTCCTACCCTGTGCTTTTATTACTCTATTAGGTACATTTGGGCACTTCGCTTACCTCTGCCCTTTTAGAGTATTCAAAGATACAAGGAAGGGGGCAGTTAGGTGGTACAATGGATAGAGCACTGGCCCTGGAGTCAGGAGGACCTGAGTTCAAATGTAGTCTCAGACCCTTAATTACCTAGCTCTGTGACCCTGGACAAGTCACTTAACCCCATTGCCTTACAAAAATAAAGCCCCCCTCCAAAAGAAAAGGTACAAGGAAGTAGGTGGTTGATGCTTCTTTTTCTTTCCTTTCCCTGGGAGAATCAAGCAGAACCATTCTACAAAATTAGCTCTCCATTATTCATAGTAGTAAATACATTAGAGGTAGAGAGAAGGAATAAGAATAATCCAAAAGACTAGATATACTAAAAATAATTTCTGTTTAGCTAAACTGGGTCATGTTTATTCTGCTTTCACTGTGTTTTGTTTTGCTTCTTGGTCAGTTGTTTCAGTCACATCCAACTCTTTGTGTCTACATTTGAGATTTTCTTGGCAAAGACATTGGGGTAATTTGCCATTTCCTTATCCAGCTCATTTTACAGATGAGAAAACAGAGGCAAACAAAAGCCAGGGTCACAGAGCTAAGTAAGTGTCTGAGTTCAGATTTGATCTCAGTCTTCCTCATTCTAGGTCCAGCATTCTACTTTGCTACCTGTCTACCCATACTTAGCTACTATTCAAATTTGCTTGAATTTTTCCAAGCACCATCTGACAGTGACTTTATAGGAAGTGAAATAGTAGGCATTAGTAGGGATACTAATCTCCTATCAACAAGATTTTTATTAATTATGCAAGTATTATTTGTAGAACTTTTAAGCCAGTGAGAGGTAACAGTTGTCAAATATAAGACCTGAGAATTCCCAAATCACAACCAGTGAGCTTTCATTATAATGAGAAGAAAACCTTCTGTTTTACTAAAGCAAGGTGCTCATTCTTCAGTATGAAACCTCTTTTCTGGGTACCCTTGCAAATACTAAGCTTATTATTAATATATGTTGAATTGAGCTGGAAAAAAAAAGAAAGATGGAAAATGCTCTAAGCCAAGTTAGAAGTCAATCAGTCCATTTCCTAATGTATTGCCTTATTCTCTACTTGAATCCTCTGGTGTATGGAAATTGTGATGTTTTTTAGTTTTCTGACAATGAGGACTGAACAGCAATCCTTTAATGCTCTAATAATAGCTCACATATCATTAAGTCATGCAGTGGATAGAGCACTGACCCTGAAGTCAGGAGGATCTGAGTTCAAATCCAACTACAGATACTTGCTAGCTATGTGACCCTTCACAAGTCCTGATTGCCTCCCTCCCCCAAAATTGCTCACATTTATAGTGCTTTCCTCACATTAAGCTTGTTATTGATGGTACAAATAATATACTTCAGTATATACATGCTGAAAGTAATCTCAGAGATTAAAATGCACCATTTGTATTAAAAGTACAGGAATCAGACATTGAGTTCAAGCCCACTATACTAAACTGCCTCAAATAACTGAAAAGTTAATCAGATAAACGATTGCACTATCAAAGAACTATTATTAAACCATTATATTTAAGGCATTGTTCTTGATGCTGAGAGCATACAAAGAAATTTGAGGCTTCATGCCTGCCCTCAGGAAACTCATCTGGAGGAAAGAGAACTTGAAAAGAATCACATAGGTTGTGTTATCTGATTGTGATGAAATAGTACTACTACTATGCTGTATGAAATATTAAGCAGGTTGATTTTAGAAAAAACATGGAATGACTTGCATGAAGTAATGAAGAGTGCTTCGAGCAATTCCAAAAGTATATTTGATATAGTGACAGCAATATTGTTCAAAGAATTATTGTGAATAATTTAGCTATTCTGAGTATTATAAATATTTTAATCAACTGCAAAGGATGGATGAAGGAAGACACTATCCACCTGTAGAGAAAGAACTGATAAATAATAGTAGGCATAGTATAGGTTTGTATTTTGTGTGAGTGTGTATGTATGTATGTCATTTGATGACCTCTGATGCAGAGTGGGAAGGGAGGGAACAAGAGTTCTGAATTTAAAATGTAATGAAAATAAATAAATTTAATTTAATAAAGAATCCAGACTTCCAGCCAAGATAGTGGAAAGAAGACAGACACAATGCTAGTCTCCTGATCTTCCCTCATATATAACATGAAACAAACCTCTTAACGGAAATCTGATCTACAAAACCCAGAAAGAGAAACTAGGAGAAGAAGATCTACCTCAAGGTTTGTTCTCTGGTATTGTGGGTGACTCTGGGTGCAGAGGGAAGACACTGCTGGGAGCATATAGGAGAGGATCAGAGCCTGAGAACTCAACTAACCTGATCATTGGGGCACACTAGAGCCTAGAGTGGGCAAGCCTGATTGGCCATAGGGACAACTAGGGAGCAGAGGTATTTGTTGTGGCACTGATAATCTGGAGCTTCCATGCAGAGCTGGAGGGTGAATTCCAGTGCAGGAGAG
Source organism: Macrotis lagotis (assembly GCF_037893015.1). Taxonomy (NCBI): domain Eukaryota; kingdom Metazoa; phylum Chordata; class Mammalia; order Peramelemorphia; family Peramelidae; genus Macrotis; species Macrotis lagotis. The sequence goes on from NC_133666.1 coordinate 306,144,669, forward strand.
CTGAAGTCATACCTTCATTTCAGCTGTAGCCTCTTCCCAGACAAACACAACTGCAGCCCACCTCTGCCCCAGGCTAGGAGCAACAGACCTCCCTCAGCTGTGAATAGGGAGAGCAATTACTTTGCCCTAGGGCAAAACCCACCATTAGACAAAAATAAAAGTGATCAACAGCTTCATCCAACCCCTCCAGGCTAAGGGAGAGGGCCTCAAATTAAGGCCAAAGACACTTCAGAGAAAGCAACCAACACAGCCTCCTGGCCAGCCCACTTGGAGTTACTAAACTCAGTGAGTAAAGTCTCTAGGAGATCTCAGTACCAAACCTCTGTGAACCAGCCCCTCAGCAACATAAGGTCTTAGGAAAATGAAGAAAGGTCAGAGAAAGGAGGGTCCATAGAGAAATTCCTAGAAGGAAAAGACCCTAACTCAGAGAGACCTAGAACCTCTGAGGAGAATATGATGTGGTCTCCAGCACAGAAAGACTTCCTTGAAGAAATCTGGAAGGAGTTTAAAAATCAATTGGAAAATTTGGGTGAGACAATTAACACCTTGCAAAAAGAAAACAAATCATTGGAAAATACAATTGGACAAATGCAAAAAGAAAATAATTCTCTCAAAACCTCAATTGAGCAAATGGAAAACTCTTTCAAAAATAGAATTAATAAAATGGAAAAGGAGCTGCAAAAAGTAAATGAAAATTCTCTAAAAAAAATAATGGAGTCTTTGTAAACTAATAACTTCATGAGACAGCAAGTCTGTTAAAACCAAAAAAATGAAAAAAATAGAAGAAAATATAAAATACCTCATCAGCAAAACCATTGACCTTGAGAATAGAATGAGGAGAGACAACCTGAGAATTATAGGTCTTCCTGAAAATATTGAAGAGTAAAAGAGCCTGGACTTAATTTTACAGGATTTAGTGATGGAAAACTGCCCTGATATCATGGAACTGGAGGGCAAAATTGTTATTGAAAGAATACATTGATCCCCTCTGGAAAGAGATCCTAAAATGAAGACACCAAGGAATGTTGTGGGCAAATTCCAGAACTATCAGTTAAAAGAGAAAATCCTGCAAGCAGCCAGAAAGAAACAATTTAGATGCCAAGGAACCACAGTAAGGATTACACAGGACCTGACTGCATCAACATTAAGGGAACAAAGAGTCTGGAATGAGATATTCTGAAGAGCAAGGGAGCTTGGAAGGCAGCCAAGAATCCACCATCCAGCAAAGCTGAGCCTTCTCTTCCAGGGGAAAAGATGGGCATTTAATGAACATTTTCTGATTGAGAAAAAACCAGACCTTAACAGAAAATATGGACATCAAACAGGAGGCTCAAGAGACACATGAAAAGGTAAAGAAAAAAAACCCCTGCTATACAATAAGATGAAACTGACTATATCCCCTCCTGGGAGAAAGATTCTCATAAATCTTGAGAACTGTAACTCTATTAGAGAGAATATATATATATATATATATATAGGCAGAAGTGATGGACACTCATGAATTTTCTGTGGCTCAGACAGAATGATTTAAAAACAATACCTCCTTAAAAGGGGGACAGTAAGGAAGCAGGAGGATGGAAGAGATTGAATGGTATAAATCTCATTACATTAAGAGGTACAAAAGACCTGTTGTAATAGAGGGGAAGAAAGGAGGAGCTGAGAACCACCCGAATCTTCCTCTCATCAATCTTGGCTGAAAGTTAACTTTTATACAAACACTCAGTTAAGTTAAGAAACTTATCTTACCTTTCAAGTAGTAAAAGGAGAAAAGGGGAGGGAGGGGATGGGGAGGGGGAGGAAAAGGGGAACTAACAAACAAGGGAGGGAAGAAGGGGAAAAGGGAAAGGGGAAAGAAAGGGGAGGGGGTTGATATAGGAGGGCAAACACACCAAAGAGGGTGGTACTCAGAAACAAAATACTGGGGAATATGGATAAAGGGAAAAGAGGGGAAAATACAAACAGAGGGGAAGATAACATCGAGGGCAATAAAGAGTTAATAAGTATAACTTTGAATGTGAATGGGATGAACTCTCCCTTAAAACATAAGCAAATAGCAGAGTGGATTAAAAACCAGAATCCTACAATATGCTGCTTACAAGAAACTCATTTGAAGCAGAGCGATACATATAGAGTAAAGGTAAAAGGATGGAGCAAAATATATTTTGCTTCAGCTGAAGTGAAAAAAGCAGGGGTAGCAATCCCTATCTCAGACAAAGCAGCTGCAAAGATAGATAGTGTTAAAAGAGATAGGGAAGGAAACTATATCTTCCTAAAAGGTACCATAGACAATAAAATAATTTCAATATTGAATACATATGCACCCAATGGTATGGCATCCAAATTCTTAGAGAAGTTGAAAAAGCTACAGGAAGACATACATAGCAAAACTCTACTAGTGGGAGACCTCAACCTTCCACTCTCAGATAGATTTAGACAAATCTAACCATAAAGTAAACAAGAAGGAAGTTAAGGAGATAAATAGATTGTTAGAAAACCTAGATATGAAAGACTTATGGAGGAAACTGAATGGGAAAGAAAGGAATATACTTTTTTTCTGCACTATATGACATTTACACAAAAGTTGACTGTGTACTAGGGCATAAAATACCTAATGATCAACTGCAGAAAGGCAGAAATAGTGAATACATGTTTCTCAGATCATAATGCAATAAAAATCATATACAATACTGAACCAGGGAGATACAGACCCCCAAACTAATAGGAAACTAATTAACCTTGTTTTTTAAAAATAAGCAGATCAAACAACAAATTATAGAAAGAATTAATTATTTCATCCTAGATAATGACAACAATGAAACAACACACCAAAACCTATGGGATTCACTCATGGCAGCTGTCAGAGGATATTTCTTTAAATTCTTTCATGAATCAATTAGAGAAAGAGGAAATCAATGAACTAAATTTGCAACTAAAAAAATTAGAGAAAGAACAAATTAAAAACCCCCAATTAAATACCAAATCAGAAATTCTAAAAATTAAAGGAGAAATTAATAAAATCAAAAGCAGGAAAACTATTGAACTAATAAAACCAAGAGTTAGTTTTATGAAAAAACTAATAATAGAAAAAACAAAAAACCTCTGGTCAATTTGATTTAAAAAAAAAAAAGAAAACCAAATTACTAGAATCATAAATGAAAAAAAGGTGAATTCACCACCAATGAGGAGGAAATTTAAAGTAATAATTCAGAATTACTGTGCCCAACTCTATGCAAATAAATTTGACAATCTAAGTGAAATGGACAAATGTTTACAAAAATATAAGTTGCCCAGGTTAAGTGAAGAGTAAATTAAAAACCTAAACAACTCTATCTCAGAAAAAGAAATTTAACAAGCCATTATTGAATTCCCTAAGGAAAAAAATCACCAGGATTCACAAATGAATTCTATCAAACATTTAAGGAACAATAACTGGGCAAACATCAACTGCTCATGGATAGACTGAGCTAACATAATAAAAATGACAATTCTACTAAAACTAAATGAGTTAGAAAAAGTTGTAAGTAAATTCATATATAGAAATAAAATGTCAAGAATTTCCAGGGATTCAGTGAAAAAAGAAAGTAGCTTAGCTTTACCAAATCTAAAATTATATTATAAAGTATCAGTCATCAAAACTGTCTGGTATTGGCTAAGAAATAGAGTAGTAGATCAATGGAATAGATTAGGTTTAATAGCAGGAAATGATTATAGTAATCTACTGTTTGATAAACCCAAAGATTTCAGCTATTGAGATAAAAACTCTCTCTCTTTGATAAAAAGTGTTGGGAAAATTGGAAGTTAGTATGGAAGAAACTTAGATTGGACCAACATCTCACACTATATACCAAGATAAGATCAAAATGGATACAGGATTTAGACATTAAAAAACATTATTATAAGCAAACTTGAAGATCAAGGAGTAGTTTACCTGTCAGGTCTATGGCAAGGGAAGCAGTTTATGACCAAGGAAGAGATGGAGAACATTATTAAAAGCAAATTAGATAATTTTGATTACATTAAATTAAAAAGCTTTTGCACAGAGAAAACCACTGGAACCAAGATTAAAAGAAATGTAGTAAATTGGGAAACAATTTTTACAACTATTATCTCTGACAAAGCACTCCTTTCTAAAATATACAAAGAATTGAGTCAAATTTTCAAAAAAACAAGCCATTCCCCAATTTACAATGTTCAAAGGATATGCAAAGGCAACTTACAAATGAGGAAATCAAAGCAATCCATAGTCATATGAAAAATTGCTCTAAATCATTAATTATCAGAGAAATGCAAATTAAAACATCTCTGAGATACCACCTCACACCTCTCAGATTTGCCAATATGATCAGAAAGGACAATGATCAATGTTGGAAGGGATTTGGGAAATTTAGGACACTAAAACATTGTTGATGGAGCTGTGAACTCATCCAACCTTTCTGAAGAGCAATCTGGAATTTTGCCCAAACGGCAACAAAAAATGTGCATGCCCTTTGAGCCAACAATACCACTACTGGGTCTATACCTGGAAGAGATTATGAAACAGGGTAAAAACATCACTTGTACAAAAGTATTCATAGCAGCCCTGTTTTGGTGGCAAAGAATTGGAAATTAAATAAATGTTCTTCAATTGGGGAATGGCTTAACAAACTGTGGTATATGTATGTCATGGAACACTATTGTGTTGGGTTGGGAATTCAGGGAAGCCTGGAAGGATTAGCATGAATTGCTGTTGAGTGAGATGAGCAAAACCAGAAAAACATTGTAACTCTAACAGCAACATAGGGTTGATGATCAACCTTAATGAACTTGCTCATTCCTTCAGTGCAACAACCAGAGACAATTTTGGGCTATATGCAGTCTGTATCTAGAGAAAGAATTGTGGAGTTTGAAGAAAGACCATAGATTATTACCTTCAATTTAGAAAAAAAAAACCCTTTATGTTATTATGCAATTTTGTTATCTCTTATACTTTATTTTTCTTCTAAGGGTATCATTTCTCTGTCATCACATTCAACTAAAATCAATGTATACCATGGAAACAAGTAAAGACTAACAGAATGTCTTCTGTGGGGGGTGGGGGGAGGGAAGCAAGAATGGGGGGAAATTGTAAAACTCAAAATTAATGAAAGCTTTGTAAAGAATGGGAGAAAACCGTAAAACTCAAAAGCTTTGTAAAGAAGAAAAGAAAAATTAAAAAAATAGAAAAGAATCCATATAATCTAATCATAAAGAATTATACAATATGTATTCTGTATTTGGTACAAAAGGATTGATAAAGTGCAAGTAGAAATGAATGAAAGATCAATTGATTTCTGATTGTTTAAGGACCTAATTTCTAGAAAGAGGTGGGTTTTCAACTAGATCATCAAAGATGGATGAGATTGAGACAGATTGCAATGAAAAGGATTTCTAGAACCTTAACAAAAAAAAAAAGAATGTTGGGCTGGAATGCACTTGGTATATACAAGGTCCAGGGAGAAAACAGATCTATTTACCTGGAGAATAGGGATTAGTGTTGAGAATTCAGTGATTTTTGTAGAAAAAATTTGTAAAAACATAGAGATGATGTTAAATTTAAACTATTAAAAGATATAAAAATCTTCTTAATCTGTAGTATGATTTGTTTGCATTATTAGAGAAGGGAACATATGTCCTTAGTTGTGGAATTTAAAGAAAAAAAATTACTTCATTCTCCATTGTCCCCTTTTTTCCCCTACATTGTTTTGATTATAAGCCAAGGGATCAAAAGGAGTATTCAAATATGTTAATTTTGGATTGCAGTATTCTATTTCAGTGCTTTAAAAGATTCATGAGATTTTGTAGATGTAGTTACTATTTCAACCAGAGCAGGTCCTGATGACTCTATAATTTAATAGACAGTCTTCATAAGTTGCTATGGCCACAAATACTTATGTACCACATGGTTGCCAATTTTCTCATGATGAGTCTTTTAAAACTTAGCTAGTCAGATCCTTGGACTATAGACTCACAGTTTGTTGTTCAGTGGTTCCCAAACATTTTGGTCTCAAAACTCCTGCTGAGGACTATATTTGTCAATATTTGCCACATTAGAAGTTAAAATAAATTAGTATTGATATGAAAATAATTTTGGCATTATGTTTCCCTAAAAAAGGGCTTGGGCCAGGGGTTCCCAGACCACATTTGGAGAATCACATGGTCTGCTAACACAACCTTTGAGAACCTGGGATCAAGTTCATGGGAGGAGCTTACAGAAGAACTTTGGTTGAGGAAAGGATGTATAATCAGTAGAAGAAAAATCCAGTAATAGAATTATCAACATTTCTTTGACAATGTTTGATGATAAACTGGGTTGATAAATAGAAAAGTTTTGGATTATGATTTGGTTGCATTGATTTTTCTCATTCTATTAAAAAAAATGCATCTCTAATACTTAGCAGTATCATGTGCCCTCAATCAAATTGTACCTCCAAGACCTAAGATGAAAGAATTTTAGAAGAATATAGAATATTGGAATTGGAAGATGTTCTTAGAATTCTTTTTTTGTTTTGTTTTGTTTTTTGCAAGGCATTGGGGTTAAGTGACTTGTCCAAAGTCACACAGCTAGGGAATTATTAGGTGTCTGAGACTGGATTTGAACTCAGGTCCTCCTGACTCCAGAACTGATAAATGTATTTCATGTACTTAGTTTCCTGTTATTAATGCATTTTAAAAACATTAATATTAATAATATTAAAACACTTAATAAACATTAATAATGCACCCATAAGATTCACCAGTCTGCCAGCATGGTCCAAGACACAAAAAGAACCTCTCATCCAGTCCATATCTTTCATTTTGCAGATGAGGAAGCTGATACCCATGGAGGAAAAGAGAATTAACACTGCTAATAAGTTGCTGAGTTGCGTCATAAAATAATGCTAACTTGGGACCCGTTGGACATATTTTAATGGCCTTTTTTGCTAAAAAATGATTTCAGATTTCTCCTTAGTCTCCTCTCTCTACTTCCATTGTTAAACATTTTAAAATTGTCTAAGTAAATCATTGCTTCAGAGACCTGAAAGTGAGACTTGAAGAACATTTCTGGGCTCTCCTTGGGAAGGTTTGTTTCAATTCACCACAGTTATCTCTAAAATAGAGGTCTATGACATATAGTGATATGCTTCATGGATATGTTACTTGATTTTCCACTTCTGCCTTGTACTCCTTTTATTCACTTATCCCCCTTTCTATTTCCGCCATCATCACAGAGAGTATGAGTCTAGAATATGGGAAAAATGAATTATTAGCAATTCTGTATCTGTGGAGGTGTTTTTTAATCTAGTGAATTTTTCTTTTTGTTTCAATATTGAGGTTTCTTAAGGATATAGGAGGGCATTGAAATAGATTCCAAAGTTAGAAAAGCCAATTTTTAAAAAAAGTTATAAATAGAATCACTGCCCCCCCCCCCCCCAATTCTAACTCCTGGACCTGATTCTTTTTTTGTTTTTTGTTTTTAGGTTTTTAGCAAGGCAAATGGGGTTAAATGGCTTGCCCAAGGCCACACAGCTAGGTAATTATTAAATGTCTGGGGCCAGATCTGAACTGAGGTACTCCTGACTCCTGGGCTGGTACTCTATCCACTGTGCTACCTAGCTGCCCCTCTGAATCTGATTCTGAATCTAGTAGTGGTATAGTCCTGGAGACTTAGTCATATAAAGGACAGAAATCTGGCCTTGACATTTGGAAATGGGTTCAAGTTCTGTTTCTTGAAACCACATATTAGGTGTGTCACTCAACAAGTCACTTAGTCTTTCAGTGTCTCCCAGATAAATTTCTTTGATCATAAGTTGTTTACAGGTTGTTAGTTTGCAAATTTGGAGGAATTTTTTTTCCACAATGGGAGTTTCTTACCCATAAAAAAAATCACATCTACCTCCCCCCCTAAAAAAAATCCTTCTCATCTTTATTTCTGAATAGTTATATGACTGACTTTTCTCTGCCTTCATTTCCTCAGCTCTAAATTGAGTATAATAATAGCTCAGCTCTACTCTACTTTACCAACATACTTTAAGGACAAATGAGTTAACATAAGATGGCGGGCACTTCTAGGAGAAAGACAAAAAAGGTAATACATCAATGCAAGGTAGCAGATGAATGTTTAATGCTATAAATGGGGCTCTGAGATGGAAGCATAGTCCGTGAGAGCACCTGATCTCAGTAATTCTTCCAAAGATTTAACTGGGGAAAATCAATGAAGGAAGTTAATTGTGTAATTTTAGTCTTTGCTCCCCTTTCCAACTGGTACCATGCCATGGCTGCTTAGATTTTGTACAGAAGCTAAACTTCACACATGCTTTAGCTAAAAGATGGTTGGAGATTCCTGGCAAATTGCCGAGAATAAAATGAGGACCCAAGTTATTCCTTCTTCTAATGATGAGGCAACCTTTAAAAGAAGAAAGAACATGTTGGGATGATATCTTAAAAGGTTTTCTTCTCTGTGATCTGACTTGAGAAGCCACTCACAATTCAGCTCCAGGCCTTAAGTCCTGCCTCTTCTATTGATACCCACCATGTAATTATGCTTTGGGGCAAGTCTTTAATGTATGGAAACTAATTACTATTCCTTATCTGAATCCCAATTAGGTGTCCATACTTTATGTTTAGTTGTAAAGAAAAGAAATTTGAGTCTGTCCAACTTTGAGGTATTGAGCCTTGAGTTATAGAGGAAAAAGTGTTCTTTCAGACTTACATGTGAGTTCTCAAGTCTTTAATGTAACATGTGTAAAGTGGGAATGTCTGCTTCCAAGTCATTATGTTCTACATTGGAAATGAACCTTGCAAGTTCATTGTGATAACCTTGAGTTATCATTATCTCTTGAAAAAAAGGTTGAAATTCTAAAAGTCCTTATGTTAAAGAATTCCCTTTAATCTCTCTTGGACAGCAGGATGCTGTAGGGAATTTATATTCATAGGATCTTAAATTTAGAACTTGAAGGGACTTTAAAAGTCATCTAGTCCAAATCCATTTAAACATAAAGAAACTGAGACCCTGAAAGGTTAAAAAAAACTTGCCCAAGGTTACTTAAATAATAAAGGGGCAAAGTTAGTATTTGAACTCAGTTCCTTTGACTCCAAATCCAGTGGTTTTTCCAATGCAACATACTTTTTTAACTCTGCTACAGTTTGAATAATGGGGTTTGGGATGTTTGCTACAATGAAAAGGTATAGAGAAGCTTAATTGGAACAGATTTCTTCTTTCCAGGCTAGCTCCCAAAGCAGCTATTAATCCTTGGTGCCTGGGAAAGCTCTCTGCCTGTGCATTATTCATAAGTAGTCCTTCTGTATCACTGTAGCCTCAATTAAATGAAACACTTTGAAGGTTTAATGTTGGTGATAGTCTTGGGTGTTTACACTCTAGTGATGATTGTGTTGCTTCAATAAGTGTCTTGTTGAAATAAATGACAGAGATTGTTGATAATATGAAATTCAGCAGAGTGGAAACAGGAAGACACTTTAAGGAGTGGGAGGCTTTTTGAAACTTTTTTTTAAAAAAGAACTTGTGTGATTCTCTGCCAAGAATGGCTGTTACTTGCTTTATTTTATGTAGATCCATAGAATGTTAAAGCCAGAAAAGACTACAAAGGAAATTTCCTCTACCTCCCTTATTTTTCAGAGAAGAAAACCTAGGGCCAAAGAGGTTATGAGTTACACAGAGTCAAATAGCCAGCTACTGTTTACTAGGCTGTTCTGGACTGGAACTTGGGACTCCATACACTCTTTGGTTGTTATTTGTTCAGTCCTTTCAGTTGTGTCCAGCTCTTCTTGATCTTATTTGGGATTTTCTTGGCAAAGATAATGGTTTGCCATTTCCTTCTCCACCTATTCATTTTATAGATGTGGCAAAAAGGATTAAGTAACTTGCCTAGGGCCTGCTTGAGGGCAGATTTGAATTCAGATCATTCTGACTCCAAGCCTGGGGCTCTATTAACTATATAACTATATCCTGCTTCCCACAAAAAAGAGTCACTGTCCAAAATGTATTAAGAGCCAGTGAATAAATATTATATAGTTTGTCTTGGGCATGATGCATTTGGATTTAAGACTCAGTTTCATGTAACTTTACAGTTTTTATGCATATTAGTTTGCATGCCTCTCATAAAATTAAGCTTCATTTACATAACATGGAATGCATGAAGAGGAGAAAGGAATATCAAGGAAAGGTGTGGCAGGAAGATTATAACTTGTAAGAGGGTTAGAGCAATCTAACTCTTGAAAGGGAGGGAGCTAAAGAAATTATAGCATACTAATCCCATAAAAGCCTCCTCATTTCTGTACCCAGTGCTCTCACCCCTTTGATGAATGGAGTCTGTTTCTAGCCAGAATCATAGGATTTCTCTAAGTTCTTGCTACAGTGAACTGCTAATACTTAACTGTGTCAAGCATGTTTCTAACACAGTTAACTGCAATAAGATTAGAGGCTATTTGGATCACAGATTTTGAGCTGGCAGGAACTTTAGGGACCATCTTTAACTTTTAACTCCGGTCACTTGATAAACTCAGACCCAGAGAGATTGTGATTTGCTGAAAGTCATTTAGGTCTTAAGTAGTAGAACCTCACTTATTTCATTTTATTGTAGTCATACTTGTTGGATCACTGCCATTCCTGCTCCAGATCAGAGTGTGAGCTATTCATGTTAGGCAAGCAGGGCCATTTTTGTGAATTGAGGCAGCAAGGTGGAGAGAAAAATAGAGTACTAGTCCTGGAGTCAGGAAGATTTTAGTTAAAGTTCAGTCTCAGACATTTCCAAACTGCTTTGGGCAAGTCACTTAACCTCTGTGTGTCTCAGTTTCCTTATCCAGAAAATTGGAATAATAATAATGTGCCTATCTCATGGGGTTGTGGAAAGATGAACCATGCAAATCTTGAATATAAATGCTAGTTATTTTTTTTATCATATTTCTTAATAGCGTCATCATATCATCATCATTGTCCAGCACATTATTGTTGTGTAAAGCCAGTCATTTGGGAGGCTAGACAGTTAATGAGAAATACCCAACCTTGACTCTGCTGCCTTCTTATTAGTCTGACCCTGGACAAGTCAGTTTCTTCATGAAATAGCTTTATCAGCACATTCTGCAAAGATTTAAGGGAATTCTTAATTATCACTACCAATAATAATCCCCAAAACACTTAGCAAATGTATGGAAATGAGAAATAACAGAAAAGACCATTAGAGATCCTGTCTGAACTCTTGAGGAAGTTAGAATTGTTTGAGCATAGACCTGTTTTAAGTTCTCTCTTATCTAAATTAGTTAGATAAATGCTTGTCTTTTAGTAAAATGCAATCTGTCTGGGAATCTCAAACCTGCCCTAATGTGGAGCATTAACTTCAATAATGTATGCATCTTTTCTCCTTTCCCTTTCTTGTTTCCTAGCTATTAATTGAATTGTAATCTTGATTTTGATTTTATATCTTAGTCTGACTACCCTATAAGTATAATTGACTTTTCACTGACCTTCTAGTAAAAATGTTTCTAAATTGGTATTGTCCATAGAATTTGCTTTTGACACCAAATTGCACTTTTTTGACTTTTTAAAAAAAATTTTGGTTTTCCTGGTTAAAAAATCTGATGATAAATCATGACTTTTTATTTATTAATAGATCCACTATGGACTTGTAAAGCTATCTATTCCTGGCCCTATTTTGCATTTGGTTAAAGTAAGTCATTTTAGAAAGCTGGGAGCAGAGGGACAGACTTCTGGTCTTCAATATAGAAAATTATTAAGTATTCAAGGAGCAGATTGTCAGATAGGCAGATTACCCTCACCAGTTATTCTCCTAGTTTTTACTGCTTCCCCACTCCTTCCATAACTTTTGTTCATTTATAGAATTTCTATTAAGAATTTTCCTAAAGAATTGCCAAATATGACTTGTCATATTCCTGAGAATTAATTCCATTAATAGGTTTTGAAAATGTCAGTTACATACTAATTGATGTTAGTTTGTGGTTCATAGTCTTGTATACTTCAGTGTGGATTTAAGTTACTATGTTACCTGCCCTGTTGAGATCTGCATTTTAGCTGCCTTAGGACTGTAGAAGTAGGACTTTAACCTCCTAGGAAATGACTTTCAGATTCTATTCCTCAGAAGGTGGTAATTGAATTTTCTTTAGCAGGTGGGTGTTGAGGTATGCAGTATTTCTGTTCCCTCAGAAATCTCCTTTAAGAAAGCAATCATCTTTTCTTTTTTTTCTTCTCTTGGTCTTAGGTCAGCTTTGTAATGTTGAACTTTCATTCTGGAATGTCCCAGCAGTTTTATTTTTTACCGATAGCTTGATGAAAGGAAACATAGGCATCTAAGTGGAATAGTTCCAATTCAGAATTGATTGATCTGCTTTTGTTATATCTAGAAGAGGAAAAGGTTGCTGATATGGGTAGTCTTGTACCATGGGGAAAGAGTCTGTTCTGGTTATTGAAAACCTGGATGCCGAGTTCTAGGTTAAGTGCATACTAGTGGAATAACCTATAGCAAATCACTTCCATAGCATTAAGGCTGGAAAGGATTTTAGTTATTACCTGTTCTAGAGGCCTTTTGAGTGAATGGAGTGCTGGAACTGTAGTCAAGAAAGTCTGGATTCAAATTCTATTTTGGATACTTATCATTTGTGTGTGATCCTGAGCAAGTCACTTAACTCTCAGTTTCCTCATCTGTAAAATAAAGATGTTAGATTTGATGTTCCTAGATCTCTTATCATGCTGCATCTATGGTCTTATTATCCTAACTCAACTCCTTTCCTTTTAGAGGTGGAGACTCAGGCCCATAAAAAGGAAATGACTCACTCAAGGCCACACAAGTAATAGTAAATAGCAGAGTCATCATTTAAACCTTGTTCCTCCTAATGTTGCTGAATCCATTCATTCCAGTCTTTGAAAAGTGGAAATAGTACTTGCATAGACTTGTAAAGAAAGGGCTTTGTAAACCTTAAAAGCACCAGAGAAATAGGAGTCATGGTGATGATAATAACAATGATGTTGTTGAGCTGTTTTCAGTTGTATTCTATTCTTTATGAATTCTTTTGGGGGATTTTTTTTTACAAAGATTTTGGAGTCATTTGCCATTTCCTTCTCTAGCTCATTTTATAAATCATGAAACTGAGGCAAACAAGGTTAAGTGACTTGCCCACAGTCACACAGTTAGTGAATGTTTAGGACCAGATTTGAATTCAAGAAGACAACTAGCTTCATAACTCTAGACCTGGTGCTCCATCTATTGTGCCACCTGGCTGCCCATCTTATTAAAAATTAGAGATAAAAAGAGAAACAGCCTGTGTCTACACTGGAATCCATATAATATGAAAAAACTTAGAGGAACATCCCCAGAATGTTGGTGTAAGTGTATATATACATAAGTTTATGTAAGGATCTGGAGAAATATCATTTGGAATTAGAATATATTAAATAGGTTATGATCCTATACCATTAGTGGGAATACCTACCTAAATGAGACCATAGATCTACTGATATATTATTATTAATGTAAGATTTATATATATATATATATACATATATATGTATATATATATATATATATATATATATATATATATATAGAGAGAGAGAGAGAGAGAGAGAGAGAGATTTCCCCATTCTAATGATAATAATGATAATAATGATAGTTAACATTTATGTTGGACTTTAAGGTCATAAAGTTAATAATATGTTATGTTCTTGGATTATTTTACCTCTTTCCAAAATGATAGACATGTGACTCCCCCACTGCTATAAACCTGAAAATTCTAAGTCAATGATCTATTTAACATCTTCATTTACAATATTTTTTTTTCTAAGTACTGGAGAATTAATTTTTGGCCATTGACTTCCCTCTGGCAGTTCTGAGTTGTCCCATGTTTGGTTTGTTCTACTTCATCACTTGATCAATTTCAGATTCACTTGGGGTCTTAGTTTCTTTTGGATTTGTGTTCAGCAGCCCTGGTTTTCCTGCTGGCATCCAGTTCATTAGCAGTCAGTCATGATTAGCCTACCAGGTATGAACTGGTAAACTTTTTTTTATTGAGGAGGTAATCTGAGCTATTGTCCTGCCTCTGTCTCAATTGATGGTTTCTATCATCTTCTTCAAAAGCAATAATTCTGTTTATCTCAAACATTTGTGCACTGGTATTTGTATTTGTGTGTGTGTGTGTGTGTGTGTGTGTGTGTGTGTGTGTGTGTAAGTATGAGAGCATTATAGGAGATTCCCTGCATGCTAAATCCCTTGAGCAGTATAGATCGACAGTTATTCTGTAATTTAAAATCTTTTAGAGATGTCTGGTGCTCTGACAGACTGGATAGTTCAACTATAATAATATAGCTAGTATGTATCAAAGGTAGGATTTGAACCCAGGTCTTCTTGCCCTCCTATTACCAAGGATGGTACTTTATAATTTCATGTCATGTGTAAGTATATATACAATATATACATTTACATATATAGATGCATGGAGAGAGAGAGAGAGAGAGAGAGAGAGAGAGAGAGAGAGAGAGAGAGAGAGAGAAGCATCATGGTAGAAATGGATAGAGAGCTCACCTTCAAGCTGGGAAGAACCTGGATTCAAGTTCTACCTTTGACTCATACTAACTATTGTGACTTGATGAAAATCATTTATCTTTTCATTATTTTACCCATCTGGCAAACTCAAGGAGAAAAGAATCCCTGCAGGCTGCAAATTGACTTAGAAAGACTACGACATCTGTATTGTATTTTTATTTATTAATTTGTTAAATATTTTGCAATTGCATTTTAATCTGGTTCTTACTGAAGCTCTGGAATTTTTCAGGCTATTTGCAATGGTGAGTTGGACACCTCAACCCTATGAAATTATCTCACTCTATAAATTGAAGAGAGGGTGCCAACTTGTCTTTATAAGTGTTTCTTCAAGTACAAGTTCCTTATACCAATGAAATCACAGGGCAGCTGGATAGCTTGGTGTATAGAGCACTGCCTGAATTCAGATCTGACCTTAGACACTTCCTCACTGTGTGACCCTGAGTAAGTCACTTAAACTTTGGGTCAGTTTCCTCATTTATAAAACAGGAATAATAATAACAACTACTTTCCAGGATTATTTTGAGGATCAAATGAGATTATTGTCACATACTTAGCACAGTGCCTGACAAGAAGCACTATATAAATGTTAGCTACTATTATTTATCCATATATATGCATTTGTATCTATATCTATATCTATATCTAATCTATATCTATATCTATATCTCCATGTGTCGATATAACAGGAATATATTTGTCCATATAAATATATATAAATGCATTTATATGTATTTATAAAAACTATATAAGTGTAGTTTTTATAGAAAACTATATAAGTTTCGTTGTTTAGTCGGTTCAGTCATGTCTGATTTTCTGTTATGCAAACATACTGGAGTGGTTTGCCATTTCCTTCTCCAGTTCATTTTACAGATAAGGAAATTGAGGCAAACAGGATTAAGTGACTTGCCCAGGTCACAGTTAGTGTCTAAAGTCAAATTTGAACTCGTTTTTCTGATACAGTTTCAGTGCTCTATTCCATTGTACCACTTTAGCTGCTTTTAATCTTTTAGACCATGTAATTTAACTTTCACTATTGACCCAGACTGTGCTCCCGAACCTCAGTCATTTATCTTACCATGAGTGACAATGGGGCCTAGACTCAAGTATGAATGGTTCTGGGTAAAACTATTGCATAATTAGTATAGATCAGAGTATATTCTATTCATTCTGATTGAGTAATACCAGTTAGATGTGGATAGCTTAACAGGCAAACATACACAGTTACTCCACTTTATTCACTCCATAGTTGAGCAAAAATGGTCATCTTACCATTGCTCACTCACAAAATTACATCTGCTTCCTTGGTTTTGTGCAGTCTATCTCCTATGCCTGGAATGCACTCCCTCCTCCCTTTCCTTGGATCATTTATTTCTTTCTTGATTTCTAATTCTAGAAGAAGAATTTGTCTAGCTACCTTTCCCTTTCCCCAGCTGCTAGTGCCCCTCTTCTTTGAAACTCTTGAACTTGTTTCCCTTAATAGTTTTATGTGGATGTACATCTTGCCATTTCTGGTAGAATACAAGGTTGCTTTTGTTTTATTTTGTTTTTATCTATCACCACTATCAAGCACAACATTTGATACTTAGTTGGTGCTTAAATTCTTGGTGATTGATATTATATGTAGTCTATATGTTGCTTAAGCAAGTATGTGAAATGAATATAAAACTCTTTGTTAAAGGAGACTAGGGCTGTCATGGAGAAAAGTCTGTTTAGTAGATTTTTTTTCCTCTATGAAATTTTGCTCCACTTCTTGTTTCACTCTCTGATTTTCAGGGTAAAGTTTAGGGTTTTGTATACAGGGGTAAGGAATTGAAAATCATTTTTCCAGCTTTTATTTTCATGGACAAAGTTACTGGCTTTTCCATGGCAGCAATCTCCAAGCAGCAAATGACTTTGGCAGGAAGTACAGCATAAGAGGAGAAGGTATTTTAGGAGGACACAATATTTTGTAAATAGGTTCATTCAAGGATACTCAGATATGAAGCATATCACATAGGATGTGATTTAAGTTTTCAGTATTTGGTTGCTAATTGTGTCTAGTTTCATTTTACAAAGTCCAACCCTATTCCCCCACCCCTTGATTTATACAATGGGTATCTTCCCCAAAACAGTAATAGATGGAATATTTTTACATATCTAAACATGTTAAGTGTTTCTAGGTACATTTCATTATAGGATTCCTTTAAATAAAACATAGATAGCACATATTCATATAAACAACATTATTTAGTAGAAAGAACTCTCTATTTGAATTCAAATGACCTGGATTTTAAACCTAGTTTTTAGCAAGTCTGTGTCCTTGAGCAAGTAACCTCATCTCTCTAGGTCTTTTTCCTTTTCTATAAAATGACCAAGTTGGTCTAGATGATCTTTATGATCTCTTCTAATTTTATATTTTATGATCTCTTAACAAAACTTGACATTGCAAACACATACAATTTTGGGGCAGCTAGGTGACTCAGTGGATAGAGCACCAGCCCTGGAGTCTGGAGGACCTGAGTTCAAATGTGGCCTCAGACACTTAATAATTACCTAGCTGTATGACCTGGGCAAGTCACTTACCCCCATTGCCTTGCAAAAAACCAAAAAACCAAAAACCAAACACATACAGTTTTCTAGAGACAACTCAGCCTTATTCATGTATTTTATATCATCTCTTAGATAGAATGTAAGTGACTTGAGAGCAAGAACTATATTATTTTAGTTTTTTTCATATCAAAGTGATCCTCTTAAAGTGACTATGCTATTCGCTTATTTGATAAACCCTAATGACTCCCTATTATCTCTATGATCCATTATAAAATCCTTTGTTTAGCTCTTGAAGCTTCTCATAACCAGCCCCCTTACTACCTTTTCAGTCTTTTTATATCTTACTTCTCCCTACTTGTTCTGTGATGCAATGATCCTGGCCTCCTTATTATTCTTCTCACACTGTAGTCCATCTTTCCACTTTGGGGATTTTCATTGGTTATCTTGCCATCTCTGGAATTTTTTCCCTCTTTATCTCTGCCTTTGCATTTCCTGGTTTCAAGTCTGGGCTAAGAGTCTACCCTCAGCAAGAAACCTTTCTGGCATTCCCTTGATGCTAGCACCTTCCTTCTAAAATGATTTCTGATTTATTCTGCATTTTGTGTGTGCATGATGCACATTTTCTCCTTCATTGCAATAATAATGCTGGGGAGGGGCATAGCTTGCATACATCATAAGAACTTAATAAATGCTAGATGACTTATGTCTCCTTGAATCTAGAACTGCATCTGGAACATAGAGGTACATAATAAATGCTTACTGATTAATTCAACAATTCAACAGTTATTCACCCATAAATCAGCTACCGCTTACTTTTAATGGTATGTTTTTTAAATGGTAATGACCATGCAAAAGTCATTTCCATCTTCCTACTACCAATTTGGACTTTCTGTTGTTCATTCATTTTTCAGTGTTCATGACCCCAATTGTAGTTTTCTTCTTAGAGATAAAAGAGTGGTTTGCTATTTCCTCCTCCAGCTCATTTGACAAATGAGGAAACTGAGGCAAACAGGATTAAGTGACTTGCTTAAGGTCACCCAGATGATAAGTGACTGAGGCTGGATTTGAACTCAGGAAGGTGAGTCTTCTTGACTCTAGGCCCAGAAGTCTAGCTGTCCTTGAACTCTCTAGCATTTAATGCATATTCACATTAATAAATAGTTCTTGAGTAGGCTGTTGGGGTTCTCCAGAGCATTGACCTATTGGGGGGTCTGTAATTTGTGCAACTGGTGAATTCCAAAGAGCCTTTACATCTTTCTCAGAATTCCATATGTCTGTTCTTTGTTCCTTCCCCTAACTTGTCAAGTTCTCAGGCTTCCCAAACTTTCCTCTTCAGCATGATGATGGGTTTAGAGCTGTAAGCTAGAACCAAAGAGACTTAAATTCTAATTCTCACTCAGCCCTAGCCTCAAGTGACTTAACATTTCTAATCTGGAGATGATGGTACCTTCAAGCTCCTTCAAACTTATTTTATTTCCTTCAAGCTCAGGATTGGAGGGGAGGATCCCTTGAAAAAAGTGGGAATGGGGCATGCTAGACTGAAGATTTAGGATTGTGTGACTTTCTTGAACTTAAGTTCCACCTTGTGTCTGCTATAGTGTATATTTGTTGGGAGGGAATGGAATTCCCCCTTGCCAAAGAACTTTGCTTTGCACTTTTTCAGTCCCTTTTAGTTACTCTTATCTCTTCAGGGCAAGCAATTCTTCATCAGGATGCTTTTCTCTGTTACTGCGGTTTTTAGATGTCTGTCTCATTTCCTAGACTCTGCCTTCTGCAACTGAAATTAGAAACCTTGAAAAAGCAAAGGAAATGCTGGAATCTCACGGAGAAGCTTGAAATAGCCAAACCTACAGCTGAAGTGTCTAGTTGTAATTCCAGGGAGAGTTTTTGATGGGGAGCTCTTTTGTTGCTAGTAATTACTTCTGTTCTCCAAGCTTACTTGGACTTTGAGATAGGTAGATTAGGATCTAGATACCTTTGTGTATGCATGTGGGTGATATCACCTCTCCACTTTGACCATTTTCTACCTTTTTGTCCCTTTTTCCTGACTAGTAGATTTTCTTTTTTCTTTTCTTTAGGTTTTTGCAAGGTAATGGGGTTAAATGACTTGCCCAAGGTCACACAGCTAGGTAATTATAGATTTTCTTTTTAAAGCCAGACTCTAACAGACATAAATAGGTATATACACATAGAAGACTGTAGATTTAGAGCTAGAAGAAACCATATAAAACATATTCTAGCTCAAGAATTTTCAACCATGTTTTGTCTTGGTTCACTATGGCAATCTGGGAGAGCCTTTAAATACCTGACTTTTTCTATACATAAAATGAAATACATAGAATTATAAT
This sequence comes from Macrotis lagotis, assembly GCF_037893015.1. Lineage (NCBI taxonomy): Eukaryota > Metazoa > Chordata > Mammalia > Peramelemorphia > Peramelidae > Macrotis > Macrotis lagotis. The sequence goes on from NC_133666.1 coordinate 306,164,110, forward strand.
GCAAACCAAAGGTTAGTGAAAATAAAGAAGTAATTCATTCCCCATCCACATTCATGGATGTCTTAGAACCTCTCCATGGATTCAGATTAATAACCCTCGTCTTGTACAATGCCCTAATTTTATGGACAAAAGGGGAATAGATTTTGAGTTGAAACTCACATATATCCAAGTCTAAACCTCTCATTCTATAGAGGACAAAGTTGGCTAAATGTTCAAGGTCTAGGTTTCTAACCCCACCACTATCCCTTACTCCCATTTTCTGGGTTCAAATCAGGGTGACTTTGCTCCTTAATTCTCTTCCTTCTTTTTGCATTTCATTTTCATACTTTTCATATAGATGTCTGAATGAGGGGAGGAAGGAAGGGTGGTATAATGGATAAAGGACTAAGTTTGGAGCCAGGAAGCCCTGGCTCCATAATAGTTGTAGGATACTGGGCAAATCATTTAATGTCTATGAGTTCCAAACAATGCCCTATAACTTATGTATTAAGATCTGAAGGAGATGTTATCTACTTTAGTTAGGAGTTCACAAACCATAAGTTCACCAAACTGATGAAAACACAGATCCTTGGTATAGATAAATATATATATCTTATATATTTATATGATCCATATGCAATTATTACCTTCTCAAGGAAGCATAGATCTTTTCAGATCTGGAAGACTTGAACTTTTACAACAATGAAAAAAAATTCATTAGTTAAAAAAAAAAGTAAAGAAAAGAGAACTTCCAATGTGATTTTTCTTATACTATGCATATTTTTAATAGTACAAAATTGCAAGACATTTTGTGCCTAGATAGACAAATCCTTAAGAAAATTGTATGCATTGGATTCTATAGAGGACCTTTTCTTAACTGTATGAAGGCCTGTTAATGCCAATTTAAATGAGTAGTATGTTATTAAGTTACTTATATTTCCCCCGAAGAGCAGAAATCATGGTGCCAATGACCTTCAGGTATATTCCAAGCTCAGAAACTCATGGAGATACAGAAGAATAGGAAGAAAAGCAATGGAATAGCAAAATCTGAAAGTAGTACACAGAGGGGAGAGAGAGAGAACCATGACTGTCTCAGAGAAGACTGAGTGATCAACTATGGGTCTTCAGGTGGAAGCTGTGGGAATGTTAACACTAGTTGGTAGCTAATATTTATATGGCACTTGAAAGGTTGCTTATGTTTTTTTCAGTTGGTCCTTCCACCAACCTTTTGACATAGATTCTATGGGTATTCTGCTGAACAGTTAGGGATGATGGTGTTGGGGGTGGGAAGAATCTCTTTCAAGTACAATTAGAATCCTTTCCTCTCTGATAGTCTGTATTCCTCTGAGATAGAACAGATAGATTATGGAGCCTTTATATTGAGAACCAGGCTAGCTGTGATGACTCTTAATTGACCTATATCATATGAGTGCTGAACTTGGAATTAGGAGACCTAGGATTAAATCTTATCCTTCAGATTTAAAAAAAAAATTTAAGAACATTTTTAGTTCCTTATTCTCTCCCTTCAACCTATTCCCCACCTATTGAGAAGGCAAGCAATATGATGCACATTATATGTGTGAAGTCATACAAAACATATTTCCTTATGAATCATAAAAAAACAAAAGAAACAAAGTGAAAAGAAATATGCTTTGATCTTCAGTCAGAGTTCATCACTTCTCTTCCTGGTGGTAGAGTTTTTCATGAGTCCTTTGGAATTGTTGTGGAATATTGTCTTGATCACAGTTATTAAGTCTTTCTCGGATGATATTCATTGCAGTATTGCTGTTACTGTGTAGATTGTTCTTCTAGTTCTATTTGCTTCACTCTGCTTAGTTCATTTAAGTTTTACTGTATTTTTCTGAAACCATCCCCTTTGTCATTTCTTATAGTACAATCCATTACAATCATATGCCACAACTAGTTTTGCCTTTCTCCAATTCACGGGCCTACCATCAATTTTCAATTCTTTGTACCACAAAAAGAGCCGCCATAAATAATTCTGTACTTATGTTACTCTTAAGATATAATATCTCTGTGACCATGGGAAAATCACTAACTCTTTCAGAACATTTTCTTTATTTAAAAAAAATGGGATAATGATATGGCAGCTACTATTTCACATGATTATATTTAGGAGAGGGCTTTGCAAATCTTAAAACACTATAGGAATGTAAGCTGATATTGTCATATTTATATAAATATGATACACACATATTAAATTTTTATTCCTTTCAGTATTTCCCCCTGTATTCACCTCCCCCCCAAAAAAAACTATCACCTAAGACAAAGAATTTTTAAAAGAAAGAGGCAAAATGGAAAATATCACCCAAACTGATCAATGCATAGAAAAAAAGGGCAATATATGTAAGTATTCCATTCTTGTGGATTTGCCACTTCTTCAGAGGAGTAGAGGAAGGAGAATTATCTTCTCCTTTCTCTTATTTGGGTTTGTTCTTTATAATTTTGCAACATTAATTTTTTATTATTATGTGATTTTCCCCCTTTATATCACTTCTTTCTTGACTTTCATTTTCTATCAATACATCTAAGTCTTTCCATGCTTTTTTGAATATATCTATTTGTAATTTCTTTCAGCACAGTGATATTTCATTACATTTGTGTTTTGTACAATTTTAATTGTGAATGAACTTGGTACATATATTATAGATTCATAATTTCATTAGTAAGGCTTTTCTTCTACCAGTGTCACATCTCTTCCCTTATTTATATTATATTTATGAGACAATAGGTTTGACACTTTTCTAGTTGACACTTTTCTGGCTGTTTGCCTCCCTACATTTAACTGGTTTGTTCTAGGGTGACCGTGTATCCTTGTGCTCTTACTTAAAGCCTTTCCAGCTTGTCAAAGGACCTGTCTAAATTTTGACTTCCTGACACAACCTTCATTGTCATATCTTCATATGTACTCCAGTAGAGGAGATCATATGCATTTCAAATAAGAAAAAAAGTTAATTGATTGTATTTATAAGTATTCAAACAGTCTTTGACATAAGTATAGTCAATGACTTGAAAATATTCAAAAAATACAAATGATCTGTCCTTAATATGATTATTTACATCTGGCTGGTTAGTAAATGGTTGATGCCAAAAGGCGGTATGAAGGAGAAGGAAATTCTTCTGATTTTGGGTGATAGAAATCAGGTTAGAAAATAGTAGATATGCTCACTGAATCTCAAGTTAAGCTTGAAATTTATTTTCTCCAGTATGTGTTATATTACAGATAAAGTATTTTATTGTGAGTTAGCCTGTGAAGTTAATGAACAAGTGTAAAATACTACATACATTAGAGAGCACTTTCCTCAATACATCTTCATGAAGAAAATTATGTTATTCTCATTTTTTAAGTGAGGAAATTTAAACTTTAAATGGCTTTCCTATGGACACATGAATGGAAGATTAGAAATGCAGTATTTGGTTCTTTTCATTTGCAGAATAGAATTCTTTCCTTCTTTATAACATTGTTTTTTATGGGAAATGTATTCCAACATAAACACAAACTTGGAGCTTTGTGAGTTGAAGAATGACTAGCCAAAGTGAGCTTTGTTTTTTTTAAAGAAAGATTTTATTTATTTTGAGTTTTACACTTTTCCCCCATTCTTGCCCCCCCCCCCCCCACAGAAGGCAGTCTGTTAGTCTTTCCATTGTTTCCATGGTACACATTGATCTATGTCGAATGTGATGAGAGAGAAATCATATTCTTAAGGGAAAAAAATAAAGTATAAGAGGTAGCAAAATTACATAATAACGGGTTTTCCCCCTAAATTGAAGGTAACTTTGGTCTTTGTTCAAACTCCATAATTCTTTCTCTGGATACAGATGGTATTCTCCATCGCAGATAACCCAAAATTGTGCCTGATTGTTGCATTGATGGAATGAGCAAGTCCATCAAAGTTGATCATCACCCCATGTTGCTGTTAGGGTGTACAATGTTTTTCTGGTTCTGCTCATCTCACTCAGGATCAGTTCATGGAAATCCTTCCATGCTTACCTGAATTCCCATCCCTCCTGGTTTCTATTAGAACAATATTCCGTGACATATATGTATACATACATACATACATATACACATATATATATGCATACATACACACACACCCCTCAGTTTGTTAAGCCATTCCCAAATTGAAGGACATTCACTTAATTTCCAATTTTTTGCTATCACAAACAAGACTGCTATGAATATTTTTGTACAAGTGATGTTTTTAATCCTTTTTCATAGTCTCTTCAGGGTATAGACCCAGTAGTCATATTGCTGGATCAAATGGTATGCAGTTTTGTTGCTTTTTGGATGTAATTCCAAATTACTCTCCAGAAAGGTTGGATGAGTTTACAGCTCCACCTACAATACATCAGTGTCCCAGATTTCCCACATCCCTTCCAACATTGATCATTGTCCTTTCTGGTCATATTGGCCAGTCTGAGAGATGTGAGGTTGTTCCTCAGAGATGCATTAATTTGCATTTTTCTAATAAGTACTGATTTACAGCAATTTTTTATATGACTTTGGATTGTTTGACTATTTGATTTCCTCTTCTGTAAATTGCCATTGCATATCCTTTGACTATTTGTCAATTGGGGAATGGCTTTTTTTTTTGAAAATTTGACTCATTTCTCTGTATATTTTAGAAATGAGTCTTTTGTCAGAAACACTAGTTGTAAAAATTATTTCCTAATTTACTATATTTCTTTTGATCTTGGTACAGTGGTTTTGTCTGTACAAAAGCTTTTTAATTTAATGTAATCAAGTGAGCTTTGTTTTAATGACTTTGTGGTCAATGATGTGGGACAGTATGACTAAGATTAAAAATATTCCAATAACAGACAGCTTTGTGTATAGTCTAAAATGGGGCCTGCTTTTTAAATCTAATTCTACACAAGAATAACATACTAAAAAGGCCCTGTTGTATAAAATGCCTGCTGGGTATTCTGATTTGATTTTTTTTTTTGAAGTTAACATTTTGTGAGCCCTGGGTTTTAAAGAAAAATTATAACAATAAGCCAAAAGAAGAGAAATCACAGTGGAGCAATATATTTTCCATTTCATTTTAGCATAGTGGGTAAAGCATTAGATTTTTGGTGGTTAAATCTGAGTTGAGTAAGTTTTGGGAGGAAAATCCAATGAAATGATATTAACTAAGACTGTAGATTTCCCTTCTAGCAGTCCTGGGTGATAAATGATGGTTTTATTCCCATAGACAGACAAGACACACCTTCTCAAGAAGTCTTTCCACATTACTAAGGCACTTAGCAGAAGAGGAAGTTTCATCCCTCCAACTCTGTTCCCTTTTAAATTTAATTTTGCCCCAAAGAAGATTTCTTTGGAACCTGATACTCAGATAGGCCTCAGATCTAAAGGAGTTTCTAAAGCAGGAAATGTGCTTACCTTCTCAGAAAGCTATCTTTGCCAGAGGACTGAATGGAGATGATAGATTTTTTTATGAGATCTTTGTTGAACTGTGTCAAAAAAGACAGGAACAGCAGAAGACAATGGGCCTAATGAGACCTATAGAGGAGGACCAAAGAATTGCAAGATTAAGCCTTTGTACACAAACAAATTATGTTCAGGTTAGGTATGTAAGTCATAGTATTTCTCATAGGTGATTCCATTTATGCCTATGATGATGGAATGGCAAATTATGAGAAGAAAGCATTTGGTAATGGAGAGAGAAAACACAGAACTGCATTCCACTCTGATTTAGATTTCATTCCTTTTTCAGGACTTGCCATGGTGTTTGCCTTTCTGTGCCTCAGTTGTTTATTTTTAAGAAGAATGAGATCTCTTTCTCTTCCTTTATTGCTTGGTATTTTGAGGACAAATAAAACTATATCTGCAACTATTTTTTTTAGGTTCAGTGCTATATAAATAGGAGGCAAGGATATGATCTTCATTACTAGTTGGTAATATCATCTTCACGTCTTTCTAATGTGTTTCAAATCTGAAGGAACCCAGATGAACTGTGATAGTACAGGAGACCAAGACTCATTTTGTTAGTTAATGCTGCAGGTCCACATAATGTATAACCAGGACAAATGCTTCTTGTCTAGCCTTTAGCTAAAAACAAATTTCTAGAGTGGCTAGAGTTACCTGAGAGTATGGTTCTGAATTAATTTACTTGCTTGAAGATCTCTTTGGTTTTTGCAAACCTGCTACTGGTACTTAGGGAATGAGTGGGAGATGAAACTATGTTGTTAAAAAATTAAAGACCTTGTATCTTACATAATTTTGCCAAGACACTGCTTCTGCCACTTTTACCCACTGTCCTCCCTACTGATACCAAGGGGAAAAAATGAAACTTTTCCAATCCTACAAGCCTTAGGTTATGATTTTGTGGTTTGATGTCCCAGCCAAGTTACTTCTTGATTTTCATTTTAGCCTGATTTTTCTGGTATATAAAGTGATTGGAAACTAGATGTGGGAGTATTCAATAGAATAATCTGTTTTAAAACCTATAATCCTTTGGAAAAGCGATGGTTAACCTGAGATTTGGTGTCACACTGTCAGATAGCAGTGTTCTGGGACTGTCTTCTTATCTTCATTTTATTAAACAAAGAAGGAAGTGCAATAAATAAATAAATGACTAAATTATAGGTTTCAGGGTCTTATTAACTGTATAGGCTTTCCTTTTTGACATTTCTAATGGAAACATGTTAATCGTTTTAGGTAAACATTGAATCATTGGCTATGTGCTTAAATGAAAGAAGTTCAAATGTCCCAATTTCAGGTTAACTCCTGTTTAAAAAAAAGAGTTGCTGGAAACAAGAGAGGACAAAGTGTCTGTGAACACTTCTTTGCTGTAACTTTGGTGCAGATTATTTGTGAGGGATTCTTCCCAGAAAGATCTGGTAATTACTTGCAAGGATATTTAATATTAGTTCTGGATTGCCACTGTTTTGAATTTAGTCCTCTGCTTTTACATTGAACCAAAGAACTTTGTATATTTGTAAGACTTAGGATCCCGTGGTTCAAATCCTGCCTCTGACTTTGGTATCTGACCTTGGGTAAATCACTGAATGCTTTGTATCTTGGTAAGGACTAAATGGCTTTCTGAGTCCCTTCCTGCCTTAGATTAGTCTGAATGGTTATGCTATACATAATAGCAATGTCTAGGGGTCCTGAGCCCAATCCTTTATATCTATTTTTGTGATTCCTTGGGAATTCTAACAGCTTGATCAAATGCCCAAGGCTGTGTCTCATGTCTGTCTGTATTGCCTTGGGAGGAGAGATTCTAGAATAGATTAAAAGCATGTATTAAGTGCCTACTGTATACCACGCACTCTGGTAAACACTGAGGGTTCAAAGAAGTGAGTTAGTCCCTGCCTTGAAGGAAATTATGAAACTGCTATTCTCAGAGTAGCAGTCCTAAGGTGCTGAAAATCTAATGGAACTTTATGAGCAAATGCTCTGGCCTCCTGCAGAAAGTAGTGGCATATACTGGCAAGTGATTTGAACTGGGAGGCTAGCCTGGTTTTTCTGCACAGCTTTGACATAACTGTCTTAACTTCTCCAGTTCCTTCTTTTGTGAAATAAAAGCTTTGACCTGGGGAATAATCCCTTAGAACATTTCTTGCTCGCAGATTCTGTGAGGAATACTATTCCATGCCTCCCTAGCTGAAACTCTGCAGATTATCCTTCATGATTCAAGTGGAATTCCCAAAGTCATTGAACTTGGTTATAGGATTGTTGTTCTGCTACTGAAAGTTGTTCTTTTCTAAAATTTAGAAAGGAGAACTCCACAAATATGCCTACTGGGAATTGCTTGGTAAATGTGAACTCTATTTCTCCAAGGATTTAACTCTACCTTCCCAGTTCTGCCACTTGGAGACATTAAACAGGATCATAGCAGCTGCTGAGTCTCATACAGGTGTGCTTCAGCAGCATTTTATGGTGGTGACACTTGGGGATGCATGTGAAACTTATTCTGTATAAGCAGTGGGGAGACAGAGACAGAGAGGGAAGAGAAATAATTTTTAAGTCATTTTAGCTTCTAAATGACTTTCCCTTCTTATAGTTTCCTTAAAAACTAAATATATGATCCAGTTGGAGATAGTCTGCATTTCTTTGGAAGCAGAAAACCTAGGAAGACTCCTCTTTTTACCAATTTGAATCATAGATTTAGAGCTGTAAAGTCCCATAGAGTCCACTTAGTACAAATGCTTCATTTTACAAATGAGGAAGCCAGGCCCTAGGGAACTTAAATGACTTACCTGAAGTCCATCAGAGGTGGAAATTGAAGCCAGCTCTTGTGATTTGAAAGGCACTTCTCTTTCCATTGAACCTCACTGATAGTTGAACCAATTATGAACTTCCACATATCCCTTACAAAAGCACAGGTTGTTAGAACTGGAATATATATATATATATATATATATATATATATACACACACACACACACATATAGTCAAAATCACTTGATCCGGTGTCCTGATTTTGTAGATGTGGAAACAGGCCCAAGAAAAGAAAAGGACTTGATCACTCTCACATAAAGGGGCAGTGTTCAGTACTTGGTTTCTTGACTCCAAGTACCATGCAATCCAAATTCCATATTTTGTATAAATCCAATAGACTTTTATCCACATTCATGGAAGTCCCATCATCTTCATTTACCACAATTCTGTTGCATTTCAGGTATTCAATATGCTTTGAATATGTTTCTAGTTTTCTCAACCAGCACTTTCATAATAAATATTCTTGAGTTGAAATTCTTTAAAGCTGTGCATGCACTTGTTGTTCAGTAATTTTCAATATTGTCTTACTCTTTGTGACCACCATTTGGTGGTTTTTTTTTTTTAGTGAGGATGCTAGAGTGGTTTGCCATTTCCTTTTTCAGTTCATTTGACAGATGAGGAAATTGAGACCAACAGGGTTAAGTGACTTGCCCAGGGTCACCGAGCTAGTAAGTTTCTGAGGCTAGATTTGAACTCAAGATTAGTCTTCCTAACTCCAGGCCAGCATTATATGCACTATAGTCCCACCTAACTCCCCTAAAGCTGTATATACGCATCACTATTTAGACATAGTTGCAATCTCATGGCAACTATTAGTACTGTCACTTGTTTCTTAATTGTCATAATCAATCAAATAGATATTTTAAATAGCTACTATGTGCTAAGAAGCCCTGGGAATATGTAGAATGGCAAAGGAGAGTCTCCACCTTCAATTTACAATCTAATAGGTATTAGTCATAGAGCTTCATGGTTGCTTGGCTTTTTGGAGTGATTTTGATCATGTGAACTTAGGCTTTCAGGTCAAAGTATATTTAATTTGAACTTGCACTGGGTGAGGTAAGAAGCAAGTTAGTGTGACAGAAATGGACCTGTCTAATAATTGCAAAAGGTATTTCCACTAAAGTTTTACTTGAAAAAAAATTTAAGTCTGAAAACCCATTTTTTTCTTATCTAATGGAAGATCCTTTCTGAATTACAACTCCTCATTCTTCAAAATCCAATTCAATTTTCACCTTTTCCAGAAAGCACTTTCTTGACCCACTTAGCTAAAAGCAGTTTCGTCTCCCTAAATACTGAAAGCAGGTGTTGTCTATGTAATTCTCTTGGTAATTAATCACAGATAGCTTTGTGACAGTTCTTCTTTGGTTGTTCTAAACTGTTAGCTAAATTGTATATTACTTAACTTTTTATGTTTGTCTTGTTTCCTCAATTGACTTGTCAGTAAGGACCATGCCTTACTATGCTTCCTTTTTATCCCCTCTATACCTAACCAAACTCAAAAGAAATGTAAGATGTGCAAATATAGAGAATACACCCCAAATGTTCATATGATCTATTTGTGCCCAACCTGAGCTCATATTGGTCTGATCGGCCACAGTTAGACATGCTGTAACTTGACTGTAACATAGTGATGTCATTTTGATCCTCTTCAAAAGAAAATGAAGCACAACAGCCAGCCATATCCCCCAGAAACCTAGTCAAATTGCCATGGATTTTTTTCATTATAAATAGATTTAAAAAGAAACTATAACTAAGAAATAAGAGACAGTATGATGTAGTAGTCATTTTCATACTCTGTTTCTTCAATTTCTTCATGTTCAGAATTGGGGGAATTAGGTTAGTAGAGCCATTTTCTTCTAGTATTAGAAAATGTCAAAGCTGGGATTGTTGTGATTAGAAATCCAGGGCCTTTCCAGATACTCCATTATTATCCATAAAGATTATAAGCTTTTGGTCACAATTAAGACTAATAAAACAATTTTCTCTAGTTTGTGGAAAGAATTACTTCAAAGAAAGACTCCCCTCTCTTTTTGTCTCTATATTATTAAGACTTTAAGAAAGTAAAAAATAAAACAGAGCAACTCTATTTCCAAAGAACTATTGGGAACTACTTAAACCACTGGTTTAAGGAAAGGCTTGCTAGAGAGAAGAGGATGAACCAGGAGACATTTAGAACACCCCTCCCCTATCTGTGATTCTTGGAAGAGAGCCATGTTACCGCTTGTAGTAATCATCTTTTTGGACAAAAGAGGAATTAGGGTACTAAAACTTCTCAGGATTGAAATGAAGGTGAGGAAAGCAGGGAAAACTTGTTTTTTTTTTTTTAACAAGTTACATAGTTCAGAAATAAGTTGCATTCACTTATGAAAGGATTTTAAGTCTCTTTCAAAGTCTTCTCTTGTTGCTATATATCATAGATAACTCAGAAAGGGGTTTAATTCTAATTTACTAATATTTCCATGGAAGCATGCCCGTGATGGCAACATGGGGCTGTTCTTGTGATATGTTAACCAGAAAACAAAGCGTTTGTCTAGCAACAAGGATTGATTTTCAAATCAGTGAATTAGGCTATTTTTCTCCCCCAATGTAGGTTGTCCCTTGGTCTTATAACACTTCCATATAAACTGAAACCCATTTTAATATTTGAGTACGCTGACTTTGGGGAAATGGCTTATTCAGAGCTTCAAGTTAAATGACTCATCCAGAGTAGTAAGTATCTCAGACCCTATTTGAACTGAGATCTTCCTGACTCTGTGTCCAGTGCTCTATCCCCTGTACCACCTGGCTGTTCCCAATTATGATATTAAAACTTGTTGTTCATCATAAACAAGAGTCATTTGGCATTTTCTTGTGTTGGAACCAATGACTGGAAATTAGAAAGAGTCAGATTCCAACTCACATACCAGCATGTATGAATCAACTAGTGAAATCCAACAGTCCTCACTTAGTTTCTGTCTTGTCAGTGAATTGTTTTGTCAAATAGCAGGCTCTGTTTGGTTTTGTTTTTCTTGGAATCCAAATCCTTCAAGTCCTTTCAGCTTACTCAGGGGTCACATAGAAAGTGTCCTCAGAGTGGATTCCCTTTGTAGGTCTTTGCCAGTATTGCTTTGGTGACAGATGAGAAAGGAAGAGATCATTTAAACCTGAGGTCAGTAGGTCTCTGTGTTGCAAGCTAGGGAACCACTGAAGAGATTGACCTAAATCCAGGTTTTGTCAGCTGATCAGTTGACAAGACAACTGAAGTTGGGCTTGTAGGGAGTGTGGGTGGATAGGTGGAAAATAGAAATAGTTGCAGATTATTTGGTAATACAAGATGGGAAGAGGACTTCAACTAGACAGATTGAGGCATCGCCCCCCTCAGTGTGAATCTTATTAGATATCAATTACTGCTGGGTTCTTAGAACTATTTTCTCAGTTCTTTTTTCAAATTGTGGCTAATTTTATCCAACTGTTTTTGGTGGTGTTGGTTTTTTTTTTATTACTGGGAAATATGAAGCTTAATTGATAGGAACAAAGAGGAAGAGCTTGTGAACCCCACCTACTCCACCTATGGACAATTAAAGGAAACCATATCAGAATGAATGTAATATTATTTCTTCCAACCAAGTTTTGAGCTTCTTGAAGGCAAATACTGAGTCTTTTACTTCTGAGTGCACAGAATATGTGCCTTTCACATATTAAATATACATAAATATTCAATTATTATTCAGAGCACATTAGTGCAATGCCTGTTTTTTACATGTTATTTTGTGTCCCAGACAAAATAGATATGATTACTTCATTAAGATTAATGACATATAATCTCTCTGGGTCTGAGTTATCTTATCTGTCAAATGTCAATATTAGACTTAATGTACTTAAAGGTCATTTCCAGCTCAAAATTTATGAGCTCAGGAATATAAAAGTAACCTGTGGCTCTAGCTTTGAGATCTGTTACCAGGATGATCAATTAGCACTGACTAGAGGTTATGAATTAAGGAAAATTGCAATTTACGTGTTTGTTTAAAAGTCAAAATCAGAGTAAAATGAATTTTGAGGACAGCCTTAAAGAAGAGAACAAGTCACAAAACGGTAGCCAAAGGATCTTGCATTATGGCAGGTTGGGGTAGTGAGGGTAGAATTGGAGCTCTAGGAGCTTTGCCTTGGTGCTACAAGGTGATAAAAATGTTGGACTTGGAGTTAGTTTTGGTTTCCACTTTTGACTTGATTACTTTATTAGTTCTATGATTTTTGAGACTCCACTTACTTTTCTCAGGCCTCAGTTTTCTCATCTGTACCATGAGAGAGTTATATTAAATTCCATATAACATGCCTTCTAGTTCCAATATTGTAATCAATGTCTCTTAGGGCTAGAGTTGCACTCCCATCCCTCAAATCAATTGCAAACAACTGTAGTATCTTCCAGCACAGGCTAAGGAAGTTGAACCATGAGTAATGCTATAGTGACACTTTTACTCATTGCTATAGTCTCATTAATGCCAGTCTCTGAATTTTTCCTAAAGAGAATAGCCTTGTGCTTAAGGACGAAGTTGGAGCTGACTGCTAGAGACAACACTGCTCCCTTGTTCTTTCTCAAATCACATTGATCCCGGTGGCAATCCCTCCTCCTACCCTGATTCTCAGAGCTCCCTGGGTATCTGTAAGTTGAGATAGAACTAGTTGATTTTTGTGCTCATTTGTAATGCAATCTGTCTGCACCACTGTTATCCACAAAGTCAAAAATTGAGGACAGACATTCCTTTGGAGTTCTCCCCAATTGGGAAAGTGGCCATTTTTCCCCCATTGAAGTGGATAGTCTAGTTTCACTTGCGTGAAGGTTCATGTCATGGGACCTGGCAAATCAACCCACTGAAGGCCATGTTTGGTGAGCTGGCCTGGAAAGACTCAGATGATTGCACAGAAATGATAGTATCCAATCCTACTACTGAATGTCAGTGAGATTTTCAACAACACGCAAACTCAATTTTGGGAATAGAAGTGAAAAAAAGACTATGCCCAGGAAAAAAATCAGTGGGAGATAGAGTGATGGTGATTTTTTCAAATGGGAAATGGACTGATTCTTTTAAAGCATGTTGAAAACCCCTACCTCTTGCTACAGATACTTATACTCGTCTAAGCCATTTTAAAAATACTAATTGTACATTTTTAATATTTTAGATACCAAATTTATCAATATAAGATTCAGAAGTAGAAAGGACTCTAGAAATTGATCAGCCAAATTGACTTGTTTTATATATTAAGAAAACTAAGACCAAGAAAGACACATGAGGAATGAGTAACAGAGCTGAATTTCATGCCCAAGTCCTCTGACACAAAATCTGGACTGTTTCTTTTCAATGATGATGTTACTAGAATTCATTGTCTGGTTTTTGATTTACTGATTCTATCTAGTACTTTCCCCTCAGAACCACATAATTTATATTGAATAATGCTATTTTTATCTATATCCTAAAGTTAACCTGCAGAGAAAAAAAATGGATCTGAAAATTCTAGAAATGTTTGATGATTATAATGTTGCATTAATATGCTGGCACTAGACTTACAAAGCAAACTATTCATTAGTGACAAAGTTACTCAGATTTTGGAGGTGAGATTCAATATACCTTGTGGGAAGTATGTGGTCCAAAACCTTGATATTTCTAACTCTTAAGTTCACTGCTCTATCTTCCTACACCTCATATACTTTCTTGCAGCTCTAGAAAACATAGAAAGGTTTCTGTATGTTGTCTGTGCTTTGCTTAAAGCAAAGTTGCCAGGTACACTCTCAGAATTCAGCTGGTATTCAATATTACTGAACTGTTCTTTCAATGTAGCAGTTTCTTTTTGAACATTTAAAATAGTTCTTTTGTAGCTAGATGATAAATAGTTTGACTGTTCTATTGCCTTTTATTAATAAAAGGATAGTCATTTGGCCATTTCTCACAGAACTAAGACCTCCATTGGATTTTATTTATTTATTTTTTTGGAAGGTAATGGGGTTAAGTGACTTGCCCAAGGTCACACAAGTAAATCATTATTAAATGTCAGAGGTCAAATTTAAACTCAGATCCTCCTGACTCCAGGGTCAGTGCTCTCTTCACTGTGCCACCTAGTCTCCCCTGTCCATTGCCTTTTTGTTTAGGTTTTTGCAAGGCAGATGGGGTTAAGTAGCTTGCCCAAGGCCACACAGATAGGTAATTATTAAGTGTCTGAGGTCAAATTTGAACTCAGGTACTCCTGACTCCAGGGCCAGTGCTCTATCCACTGAGCCACCTAGTCACCCCTGTCCATTGCCTTTTAAAGATTGGGTAGCAAAACCTTATAGCCTTTGTGGAAGGAAGAAGTTTTTGAAGTTGAAACTAACTTTCTTCTAGATTGTCGACCTTTTAAGGACAGGAGTCATATTTTGAACTTGTTTGTCTTTCTCACAGCTTTTGACCCAGTCATAACTTGCAAGTTTTTCATACATTTATTGATTTATCTTGTGCCAATATGGTTCCTTAGGACCCTAGGATCATGCATTTAAAGTTGAAAGGGACCCCAGTCACCTAGTTTAACTACTTCACTTTAAAGATGAAGAAACTGGGAGCCAGGGAGGCCCAGTGTCACAAAGGTAATGAGCATCAGAAGGGGATTTGAATTTAAGCCCAACTTCTCTTTCCCAGTGAGCTCCATTACTTTTGCTTTTTGAAGTGGTGGCTATTATTTAGGTGTTAAATATTTATCTTGAAAGATCTCTGGGTTCTGGTTTGTTAGTATTTTCGAACTGGAGTGGGGAGGTGGGATATAAGTCAGCATCCCTAAGTCTTAAACCAGATCAGTTAACAGCATGAAAAAAATATATTTTAGAAGCCTGATTTACCTGAGCCTAGATTGATTTAGGATACTTATGCATATGTCCAAAACCTAGCATTATGCAGGGAGGGGGAAGTAAAGATTTGTGCATGTTTTCATTTTTTCAGGACAATCCAGGTTGTTGGAAGAAAATGGAGTGACTTGGAAAACAATTTGTAAGGATATAATGGAAGTTTTGAAAGCTAGGTTAAGCTGAAGTCCTTTGTTCCAGGGTGATTAGAAATCAACCAGTTGGTATCCATCAGTCAGCTATCATGCTACTGTGGAGTACCAACTACTATATATGTGTTCTGTGTTAGGCTAGGTAGTCTGATACATACATGCAAGACATTCATTTGAGGAACTTAGATATCTTGGTGGAGGAGATAATTATGTAATGAGATAAAATAACTAAGGTACCATCTTCATATGACAAAAAAAGTATCATTCATAAAAGAAAGGACTGGAGAAGTCTGAAAAGTTTTTACAGAGAAGAAAGACCTGAGTCTGGCCCTAGAAGGGTGGGTAAGAGGTGGACAGAAAAGATGAGGGCAAATAAATTATTCCTAAGGACTAAAATTATAGTGATCTATGCTGAATATTCACATTATTAAAGATGAGGGTCTCTCCTGGAAGATGGTGCAGATGTGAACTCAAGTCACAGACAAGTTTCCTTGCTTCTCTTGGCATGTCTATCATCTGAAATGCCAATTTTTCTCCATTCCATGTTTTTTTTCAGCCTGTGCTCTCTGATATGGGCAGCTCCCTCCTACCATTATCACATCTTTCTACCAGCAGTTTTATCCTGACAAATATCAAGTTTTATCTAGTCAGTAGCATGATCAGTGAGTTTACCTTAAGTCAGTTGCTTTGTTGGCTGATTTTTTTCCTAGTAAAATCCCCAAACTAGTGCATACAACAGTCTTTGTTCAATCTCAACCTGTTGTTTTTAATTATTCATCATCTTGTTGGCAGTACTGAAAATTCTTCCTTATTACTCTACCATCTGTTTGACTGTGGGGTAGCCATATAGCTAAGGAAACTGGTGTGACAGGTCAATTATGCAGTTTTTTCTTTTCATTCTTTTTCTTTTTTTAATTTTTCCAGTCATATGTAAAGATAATTTTCAACATTCATTTTTGTAAAGTTTTCTTCCTCCTACCCTTCCCTTCCTCCACCCGAGAATAGCAAATAATCTCATATAGGTTATGCATGTATAATCCTGTTACACCTATTTCCATCTTAGTCTCACTGTGAAAGAAGAGAATCAGAACAAAAAGAGAACCATGAAAAGGAAAAAGAAGCAAAAAACAAATCTAAAAGGATGAAATTAATATGCTTTGATCTGCATTCAAATTCCATAGTTCTTTTTCTGAACATTGATGGCATTTTTCATTTCACATCTTTTAGAGTTCTTTGATCCCTATATTGCTAAGAAGGGCTAGGTTCATCATAGCTGATCATTGCACAATGCTGCTGTTAAAGTTAAGTGTACAGTGTTCTGATTCTGTTCATTTCACTCAGCATTAGTTCATGAAAGTCTTTCCAGGTTTTTCTGAACTTTGCCCACTCATTGTTTCTTATAGAGCAATAATATTCCATTATAGTCATATACCTCATCTTGTTTAGTCATTCCTTTTGATGGGCATCCCCTCATTTCCAATTCTTTGCTACTACAGAAAGAGCTGCTATGAATATTTTTATACTTGTGGTCTTTTCCACTTTTTGGTGATCTCTTTAGGATACAGACCTTGTAGTGATATTGCTGGATCAAAGGGTATGCACAGTTTTATTGCATTTTGAGGCTAGTTCCAAATTGCTCTCCAGAACTGTTAGATCAATTCACAATTCCATGGTCATACACTGAATGTTAATGAGGAATTTTTTTCTTTTAGGGAAAAACACATTTGAGCTAGGGTCAGGAAGGAAGAAGAGTCAAAGATGGCAGCTAGTACCCAAACATAGTTATGCAGGGAAAATAAGAAGACTGACCCAGACTTAGATTTAGAATGAAATAGGGTGGGAATCATTCCTGAAGATGGAATGGGTGCAACATGATGCAGCTCTGTCTGTGGTGGCAATTCTTAGTACAACTTTTTGAGGTTGATAAAATTGGCATGTCTTTTTTATTGATGAGAAAATTTAGGCTTCATTACTAACCGTGGTTATATAGCTAATAAATGAAGAAGACAGGATTTGAATCCAAGACTTTTGATTGTAGATCTTATGTTCTCTCCTCTATCCTGCAATTGCTAGACTTGATTGCCAGTTTGCTGTTTGCTCCTGACTCCCTTGTTGAGTACAAAGTTGGCTCATGTGAATGTCCAGGAGATAAGAATGAGAATACACAAAGAGTTGGGTCACTGAGTACATTTGTCATTTCTTCAATCCTTCAGGGCTAGTTTCATTGGTTCTTTATTTTATTTATTTATTTATTTATTTATTTTTTTGCAAGGCAAACGGGGTTAAGTGGCTTGCTCAAGTCCACACAGCTAGGTAATTATTAAGTGTCTGAGACCGGATTTGAACCCAGGTACTCCTGACTCCAGGGCCAGTGCTTTATCCACTATGCCACCTAGCTGCTCCTGTTTCATTGGTTCTTACAGAAGGCTGTTCATTGTCCAGGTTCATCATCCTTAAGTTAGCTGATTAGAATCTTGACTTATAATTACCCAACTCAACAAAATGTGGAGTTTCATGGCTTCTAGCCAGGATTCTCATTCCTTTAAATGGATTCCTTTTTTTTTCTCTCTTCTATCTTATGTATGTCTACCCACCTCTGCCTTCTTGCATCTTGTCTGCTTCTCCTTTCTTATGCTCATTTCCCATTTCATCTTTTCTCCCTCCACAGTTTTTTTCCCCATTCCACTGAGTTACCTCATGCTTCCCTAATGGCTGGTGTATCTTACTGTGTTTGAGATATCAAAATAAATGACTGTTCATTGTTGCTTTTTTCATGTGGCTTGTGCTATGAGCCATTCTCTACTCAAAACCCAATATGTATGCCATTTAGTTTCCAAACAATATTAAAGCTGGATTTGGGCCAGTGGAAGGATTACCTTTTCCCCAGTCCATTATACCCTTGTCAGGGAAGGAACTGTAAGACTCTGTTGACTCTCATTTTGCAGAACAAATAGAGCTCCCTTAAACATTTTTCTATTTAAAAAATTGAGAATAACTTGTACTTGTTAATGGTTACAAATCATGGTATAAATATATTGTTTTTGTTACATGAAGAAATAATTGTAGAGGATAGAGGGTTATAAAGGTAATATTATCTTTATCATCTTTCCATCCTATTTATGTACTATATTTCCCCATGTATAAGACACTCCCATGTATAAGATGCACCTTAATTTTGGCACCTGAAATTTGAAAAAACTGTGTTACATAAAGTTATTGAACTCAAATTTTCTTCATCATAGAATTTATACAACTCCTCATCACTGTCAAAACTCCCATCCTTTAGCTCATCATCTGTTTTTGATATCAAATCTCTGTTTTAGGAGAGATTCTGACTGCTCTCCTGTCTGTGCTCTGGCCTGTGGTTGACCATAAGCAACCACTGGGCAAGTCTGGTACATGGATGCATGCTTTTAGTCCATTCCATTTCATGAACCTGAAGCACCAATTGTGTCCTTCTTTGAAATCAGTCACTTCTTTTTCATCATCAGTTCTTCTTGCCTCATGCAGAACTTTCTTTGTGAACACAGGAATAACAATTGCCCTTTGCTTTTCAATCCATCTCTTTAATCCCCTCTCTAAATAAGGCCATTTGACTGACTTGCTTCTCATGACCCTCTTCTGCTGGAGCATTTTCAGTAGGGTTTCTTCTTCTAATAGCCAGTCTTGGAATATTTTCTCAGTTGGAGGAGGACCAAACTTAGGTTCAACTTTTGCATTCATTTTTGCAAACTAGATTACTTTGAACTTAAATTCAGCACTGTAAGAAAATCTTTTTTGAGACATTTTTGGGCAGAATGTGGCAAAACGTGTCCTAATATAACAAATGCTGAACAACAAGTGCAAAGACAGCAAGCGCAAAAACGCGGGAAAAGCAAGTAAAAAAATCTACGATCATTGTATAAGACATTCCTAGTTTTTAGGCCCCAAGTTTTTCGAAAAAGAGTGTGTCTTATACATGGGGAATACAGTAATTAGATTATATCTCACAATGAGACTTGCTGAACCAAAGTCCAGTCCTATTGATTGTTTCATGGTATTGGTAACAGGTCCATTGTATTTTTATTGTTCACAGTTTTGTGATGTTACTATTTAATTGGAAGGGGAGAGGTTGGAGGGAGGGAAGAGGGAAAGAATAGCATAACAATTTGCTATATATTTTCAGGCCTAGAATCCAGCTGACCCTTGGATTTAACTCAGTTAGCAATAGGAGGATAAGTTTTAGCCAAATGTTTTAGGGAAACCCATCCTCCCTTTCCTTCCCTTTCTTTGTCTTTCCATCCACCCACTATCAGTATTATTCAGCTCTCTAGATTTAATTTCCTTGATATTTTCTGTGGTGAAAAATAATAATATGAAGAGATTAGAGACCTAATCTGGATTTAACAAGATATATTGGGATAGACACAAAATAAAGAGAAAGGTATTCCAGGTGGCTGCTTATGGAAAGATGAGTCAGGAGTGAGCCTGGAATGTGAGGTTGACAGTGGAGACTGGAGATTGCAGTGAGGCTCAGAGGGCAGTATATCCATGTTCCATGCTTCTGTTCATGAAATGGAATGGACTAAGCATGCATCCATGCATCAGATTTGCCCAGTGGTTGCTTGTGGTCAACCACAGACTAGAGTACAGACAGGATAGCAGTGGGAGCCTCTCCTAAGACAGTGATTTGTCATCAAATACAGATGACGGCAAGTTAATGGATGGAAGTTTTGACAGTGACAAGGAGTTGCATGAATTCTATGATGAAAATTCAATAATTTTATGTAATACATTTTTTTCAAATTTTGGGTGGCAAAATTAAGGTGTATTTTATAGAGATAATAAGGTGCTTGCCAAGTATTTTCTATTCTATTCTCTTCCATTCCACTGTATTGTATTTTGCATATTATTGAATTACATTATTATGCATTATATCAGGACTGTCCAACCTTACTTTTAAAAGTTTTTATTGAAACATTAGACAATATATTTTGATTTGCCATTTTAGTGAGAGATCTGTGATAGCTCAACTTCTAAACTATTAAGTAAACCCACAGTCAGGCTGCATAAAATTGCCCTGCAGGTTACATATAACCCATGGGCAGCATTTTGGACAGCCTTACATTCTATTATAATATAGTATTTGTATATTATATAATATTCTATTGCAGAGCAATTGGCTTCACAAAGTCTCAGTATTAATTACTATTTTGCTATTATCTTGCTTCCTCTACATCCCTAAAACCCACCTGATTATTTACTAAAACCAGTTGTTTGCTTAATAAAACCTTGCTTGTTACTTGTGTTAAGGTGCTTCCCTCTAGGACAGCCCCAAATGTTAGTTTTTTCTCCTAATAAGCAGAAAACTGTTCTCTGTTCTTCCCTCTGGGACCAAAGAAGTTCAATTCCTAATTCATGACAGTTCAAGAATTGCAGAATGCAACACAAGACTAACTTCTCTCAGGTACTCCCCCAATATCATTTACATATAATACAGTATAAGGAGAGGAAATACCCCTTTGTGGTGATGATGATGATGCTTGTCCTTCATTCTCAAACAAGACCAAGACATCAGAGAGGTGATGCCTTGACAAGCACATGAATTGACCTTGAGTGAGGGAGAGCTGTGCTATGTCATCAGCCTCACTTTTGCCTTCAGAGCCAACTGGGTCTAGTGGCCAGATATGAATCAGGATGATTAGAGATGGCTCTCAGTATGAGGGGTTACTTGATCTTAGTGATTGAAGGCATTTAAGGAATGGTAGATATAAATGTGGTATTTGTAAGGGATAAATATTCAAAAAAGGTCTCTGTTGACTTTTTGCAGTCATACCTTATAGGATCAATGGAAATGGAAGTGGTTGCTGTGACAGTGGGACATGACTCATGAAGAGATTACTAGCTTGCTATAGCTGCTATAAGTTTGAGACGACTCTGCATATTTTAGACTTCTCTCTAAAGTTCTAAAGAATAGGAGATTCTCCATGAAAGACACATGAACTACGCTGTTCTACTATCAGCATCCATGTTTGCAGACAGCTACTTGACCTCTGTGTGAAACTTGAATGAAGGTGGAAGCATCTCTCTAGACACTGTGGATTTCCTTACTGAATTGGGTGGATGCCCAGTATTGAATGATTTGAATGTTCCAAGTAATATTATATTTAGCAGTCTCAGTGTAAAAGATTTTGTGGTGCATGAATAGGAGAAGGGGGGGAATGTTACAGGGTAAGATGATATGTAAAAAGCCTCTGTTTATCATTACATTGACTGTGTTAAAGGGCCATATTCATGTCTCTGCTTGCCAGGCAAAGATGCACTCCCAGACTTGACAAACTGACTTAGTTTTGCTCCTGGAGGTTGGGATGTTAACATCAAGCCTAGGAGGAAAATCAGTAGTAGAATATCTGAAGAAAGAGTGCTCATTTTCTTTTTTTTTTTAGTTTTTATTTAGTTTTTTTTTAGTTTTTTTTTTTCCATTTTCTCTTTAGTCACCTTTAGGAGACTGGCAAGTAGAAAGTGGGGTGAGGTAGCAAACATCTAGTTTTCATTACTCAGTGGCAAAAATGCAATTCCCCTCAGAGCTAATTCTGGCTTTGACAAAGCAACAACTTTTGGCAATTTATGGTTTCCTGGAGATGGAAAGGACCTCAGAGGTTATTTAGTACAACCCCTCATCTGACAGAGTAATGTGAGTTTCTAACATCATACCCTCATGAGGTCATTGGACCTTTTTGAGAGTTAAGGATGAATAACAATAACATTATATGGATAATTAATAATAGAACCAGTATTCCAAGTTGTTCTACTTCAAATGCATTTTATTTTCCTTCTGGATCACATGATAACATCTTGTCAACTAGCTTCTTGTCTTTTCTGGGTCTTTAAATCTTAACTTTCTTTTTTCAAGCCTTAATGTGTCCAAAGAATTTATTTTTAAATTCAACACCATCAGTTAAGCAGCCATTTTTCTTAATGTACTTTTACAATCATCTTAAGCCAGCAATAATTTATTGATAAGGTATCAATAGTAACATATCAATAATTCACACTTGAATCTCTTTTGTTCCATGCAAGATATGGAATGATATACAAAGTGATTAGAGGGCGAATGGGGGGGGGGGGGAGAGAGAGAGAGAGAGAGAGAGAGAGAGAGAGAGAGAGCACAAAAAAATTAATACCTTAAAGAGAATCTGATTTTATATATATATATATATATATATATATATATATACATATATATGTATGTATGTATATATGTATATATGTAATGTTCCATACTTCCTTACCCCTGGATTTTCGCCTTCCCTTTGCCAAGGAGTAGAGTGAAATGACTTCTTATTTCTATGTTTTGGGGTCAGGCTTAATCCTCTGTAATACAAAAGTGTTTATTTTTAGTCATTTTGAAATATTAATTTTTGATAATTTTGTCTATACATATTCATGGTTCTGCTTACTTTGCATTGGTTCATGAAAGTTTTTCATACTTTTCTTTGTTCATCATATTAGTTATTTTTTACACTTTAAAGTATTATATTATACTCTACAAAATTCAATTACATTCTTTCTTCTGATTGAAAGGGTAGAGAGCAGAACAAAAAATAACTTCCAAAGTCTGCCTATGCAAAGGGCTCAGAATTTCCAGTTCTTTATTTCACACTAGCAGCTCTACTTCACTTCAACTTCATAGAATATCATTGACTCTAGTGCCACATCTTTCCTTATCCCCTCACCCAATCATTTTTCTGTTTTCTTTTATGCCTTGCCTTTCCCTTTAGATTAGAAGTTACTTGAGGGTTGGGACTGCCATTTTTTTTTCTTATTTCTATCCCCAAAACAACAGTACAGTGTTTGGTACATAGTTGGTGCTTGGTAATTATTTATTGAATTGAATTCATGTATCACAGTTTGATATAGAAATCTTACTTGAACTATTAGTTCTTAGCAAAATTATCCTGCAGTGCAATCTCTACTTCATGCTTCTTGAAAGCCTTAAGCAATTTCTAAAGAGAGAGATACCTAATCAGCTCAGCAAGGAATCCTCCTTGAAACTGTTTAGGATAATGATTAGGCTAAAACAAGAATGTCAATTAATTTAATTAAGTTAAGCATCTCTTGAATTACCTTTGACCAGGAAGAAAAGGGAATCTTTCTAAGAAGTAGTTAAAAGGAATTGAATCATATTAAAGAAATTATTTTCCAGAGTTTAATGAAAATTGTTAGTATGAATGTTTGATGAATCAAAAATGGTTCCCTAAATTTTGTAGTCATATTTAGTCCTGACTATGGAAGTTAAAATTTGTCATTGAATCCAATAAATTATGAATAGAAAGTAGTTTGGATCAGAGATTTAAAAAAATAAACTAGATCTTAGTTCTCTCTCTTATCCTTTCCTATCCTGTCTTCTCCTGACCTCTTCTTTCCTCTTGGAATTTGTCTCTGAACAATTTGTGCCAAAAGTGTAGAGTTCTGTGTTTTTCTTCCATGTTCTGTTCTATCCAGACAAGATGGTCTCATTTGGTCTTTTCAGATTCAAAAGCTATAGTATTGGGACTGTTAAATATTGAATCAATTCTATCCTCTAATCACACTGTCCTCAGGAACATCATTTCCTTGAACTCAGGGCTAGTATTTTTTTTTTATCCCAGTGCTATAGCATAGTAGTGCTTTTCTAAATGTTTACTGTTTTTGGATTCAATCATTGTTTCTTCTTAGACGGTCCCACCTCCATTTAACTCCCATTTCCACTATGCTCATTTAAAAGTGGATTCCATTGACAACAAATGTAGGTACATACAACTTTTCAGGAACATATTCTTTTTAAAAATTTATTTCTAATTGATGGAATAAAGTAAGCATTTACATAAAATATTATAATAAAAAGAGGATTGCACATGAAATTGTAAATTAATTATGTACAACTTGCTATTCCTTTTAAATATATAATAACCGTATCGTACAGATTTCTTTTTTTCCTTCATTTTCTTCTCTACCCACCTCTCCCTGCCCTAGAGATGGCTACCATTAGACACAAACAGGTGTGTAAGTATGCATAACACACAGGCACATGCATACATATGTGTATATATATATGGAATATAAATTATTCTATGCAATTATTTCTCAGTTCTTTCTGTGAATGCAAATAGTGATTCTTCTCCATATATTCTGTATAGTTAATTTGAGTATTTATGATAGTCAAAAATGAGTTCATAGTTGTTCTTAAAACAATATTGCTGTTGTTGTATGCAGTGTTCTATTGGTTCTGTTCAGTTTGTTCTTCATTATTTTGTCTCAGTCTTTCCATATTTTTCTAAGATCATTTGGCTCATCATTTCTTTTTTTTTGATGGTGATGATGATAGCCACAATTTATATAGCATTCAAGTTCATAAAACTCTTTACATGTATATTCATATTTTATCATTAAAACAATCTTGCAAAGAAGGCATAGTTATTATACCCATTTTACATATAAAGAAATTGAGGCAGAAAATGCATAAGTGACTTTCTCAATGTCATACAAGTCAGCAAGTAAGTCAGTATTTGAATTCACACCTTCTGTATTTCTAAATCCACCAGTAATATGTGCTATAGGTAGATATCTAGCCTTTACTTGGAGTCCTTGGAGGACTCCAAGTAAAGGCTAGATATCGGACTCCAGTAAGTAGAGAAGCTCTAATATTGAAGATTATCTTCCTTTTTCATACAGCTGTCAAGACTTATACTTTTATCTCAATTCTCAATATACCTTTTTTAATATTATTCCTGACTTCTAGTTCTGACCTTTGAGGTCAAGCAGAAGGATTTATGCTGTTGTTTTTGAGTCATTTCAAGCATGTCCAACTCTTTGTGACCTCATTTGTATTTTTTCCTAGCAAAGGTACTATTTGTCATATCCTCTTAACAGCCCATTTTACAGATGAGCAAATTGCCCCTCATCATTTCTTATAGCACTGTATTATTCTATTACATTCATATGCCACAACTTGTTTAACCATTCCCCAGTTAATAGCATCCCTGCCATTTCCTGAGTCTTTTTTTTTTTAGGTTTTTGCAAGGCAAATGGGGGTTAAGTGGCTTGCCCAAGGCCACACAGCTAGGTAATTATTTTAGTGTCTGAGACTGGATTTGAACCCGGGTACCCCTGACTCCAGGGCTGGTGCTTTATTCACTGCGCCACCTAGCCGCCCCACATTTCCTGAGTCTTAATGAAGTAGAACTTCTTCCCTCTGCCCCTTTCCATATTGTACACAGATGACAGCATTATCAGCCACAGCATCTCAGCAGAGGGAGAATGGTCAATACACATGTTTCAGTCAATCAGGAACTAATTCCCCTACTTTCCTGAGTTGAGAAGGCAGAGGCAGACAAATAGGCAGCATTGTGTAGTAAAAAGAGCTTTAGGAGTCTTGACACATGGATCCAAGACTTGACTCCTTGACTGTGGCAAATTATTTAACCTGTCTTCTCATCTATCAACTCAGTTTGAAATAAATAATCTTCTAGCTCAAACATTCTGGAACCTAAAGTCTTCTCTCAGGATTTGATCCTCTAAAACCTACTCTGGATAACTGATAAATTATCCATAAATTGACTCTGTATCCATTATTGCTTTATTTCCTCTGGGGGTTTTATGTGACAAGAATGCCAGAGATAAGGCTCAACAAATGAGATCTGCCTCCTCTTCTTCCTATAGTAATTTTGACATTAAAATTAATCTTTCTGCTACTGTATCCCTTTAAAAGAATAGAGGGAAGATATTTAGAATTTCCCCCCTGTGCCCACTTCTTGTGTTTCTTATTGAAAGTCAGACTAGACGTCTTTTCTTCATCTTTCTCTTGTTTAGCCACAGACCCAATTCTTATCTAGAAGGAGAAGGACTTTTCAATTTGAAAGTCATATCTCTATAAACCATCCTTTTGATTTGGAGCTTAGAATTGGTTGGTTGAGTGATGAAAAGTCCAGATACTTTGCCAAGATAATCTTAGAATCTATGGCTATCTGACAGCTCTATTTTCTTGTTATTAATACTGGACAAAAATCTCTAAAGGTCATGATTCAGAGCCAAATAGCCAGAATGCATTATTTATATTGCCCATTTTGTAATTCCCTTTCAGACTTAGAGTAGAAACCAGAGGCATCTATGTGGTGATTTAAACAACAAATAACCACTTAACTTTCTAGTTTCAAATCATGATCATTTTCATTTACCACTTTTGAAATACTATTGAGTGTGTGTGAATTCCAGAACATTTTATTTTTTCTCTCCCTTAAGGTCCTAGCATTTTTAGTCTTATTCACCTGGGTGTATTTGAATGTACCAGACCTGAGTTTATTCCCACTTCAGCAGAGATTCTTAGCTTGGGGTCCAGAATTTTAAATCAATCAATCTATCTATCTATCTATAATTGTATTTCTGTATAATCAGTTCACTTTGTAACCCATGTACTTTGCTTTAAAAAGATTATTCTGAGGAATCTGCTGATTTTAGGAATGCTGAACATAGAAAGGGTTAAGAATTCTACTGTACCCCCATGGTTTACAAACTTTCCATCATCTAGTCTTTTTTTTTTCGTTTAAGGCAATGGGATTAAGTGACTTGCCAAGGTCACACAGCTAGGTAATTATTAAGCATCTGAGGCCAGATTTGAATTCAAGTACTCCTGACTCCAGGGCTGGTGCTTTATCCACTGTGACATCTAGCTGCCCTGCTCTAGCCTCTTTTCAATCTCTACTACCATTAGCCCTATAGTACTGAGAACTGTGATGTATATGCAGGGACATTTGATTACAACCCCGCCCCCAGCCAAATGCACACTGTCTATGTAATCTCTGGCAAATCATCTGACCTCTTTGGGCTCATTTTTCTTGACTATAAGATGGAGCTAATAATCTCTACCTTTCTGTGAATTTCAAAAAAGTAACAGAAAAGTCAAAAACAGGAACAAATTATGAATGCAAACTGTCATCATCATCATCATCAATTGATATTTTTTTTTAGAAAAAAAGGAATGGCAATTGGGGACTTTGAAGAGGTAAAATGCTACAAGTCAGAGAAATTTGTACTGATTGAAAGACTAAATTTAAAGACAGCCTTCAAGGTTGAGCAAAGGGTCTGTCAAAATTCTTGACCAAACTTATTATAAGCAATAATTTTTATGTGATTGTATATGTGTGTGCCTATATGGATGTGTATATGTGTCTATGTGTATATGGACTGAGTAGATTGTGAAAATTTAGACTGCATCATCATCAAGATTCCCTTACTCAAGTATAGGACTGCACAGAAAAAGATGATGCATAGAGTGCATAGATAGAATGCAAATCCTGGAGTCAAGAAGACTGGAATTTGAATCCTGCTTTAGACACTTAACTAGTATGTGACCCTGAACAAATCACTTAATTTCTCTCAGCCTCAATTTGGGATAATAATAATAGGACCTAGCTTTTACAGTTGTTGTCAGGCTCAAAAAGCACTTTGAAAACCTTAAAGTAACATATATATGGTAACTATTATCCAAGCTCTTTGGTTAGGTTATAGAGGAAAACCTCAAAGAGAATGAAGGTAACAAATATGGAATGTGGTTTAGTGGGTCACCTTGAAACTTCTTTTTCCTTCATTATGCCAGTCATCTCATTACCAGGCCCCTTTCCTTCTAAGTGTGAGACTTTTATACAGAGAAGCAATGAGGGACCTATCTTCTTTTCATTTTCATTGATCAGTCAGTGAGAACATGAGAGATTTAGATGAACTTGAAACTTTCAGGGCAGTAGGGTTGCTCAATGAGTTTCTTCTGATAATCATTCAAAATTGTGTGACTTCCATTTGTCTAAGATGGTGATTTGTAACCTCATGTAGGAGTCTGAAGAGTGATTTCATGGTCTCATAGGAGTATCAGGCTTAGCTATTAGGAAAGAGGCTAGGAAGTTTTGTTCTTTTTTTCTATGTTGTATTTGAAGGAGATATCCATGAAACTGAGTCTAAGGAAGACAAGGAAGATGTTGATAATGTAGAACTTACATGAGGCATTTTGCCTTGAGCAAAACTGACATAATATCATCTTAATTTTGCTCCATGTATTTTTAATCTTCTGGACTTTCTTTTTTTTTTTTAGGGTTTTCTTTTAGTTTTTTTTTTTTTCCTGCAAGGCAATGGGGTTAAGTGGCTTGCCCAAGGCCACACAGCTAGGTAATTATTAAGTGTCTGAGATCGGATTTGAACCCAGGTACTCCTGACTCCAGGGCCGGTGCTTTATCCACTGCACCACCTAGCCACCCCTCTTCTGGACTTTCAAAGGAAAGCAGCTAAGTGGCTACTGCTCAGTTTCTTAGCCTTCAGTTAAGAAATGATTGCTGGTCAAATTTAGTGACTGTTCTGAAGGAAAGAAAATGTCACTCTTATTATTTTATATTGTGTGTACAATTCTTAACTGTGTATTTTCACAGGCCATTTTTATGATCCATCCATTTAGCCCATTTATATTAATCCTATTCTTCAGATCTTGAATTATTGCTTAAAAACTTTGGTATTTTTCTTCAAAGGACTTGCTTTGTCTGTGAAACTCAGACTATTGCTCCTCTGCCATAGCTATAAAGTTTTTTCAGCCTTGGTGACTCCCTGACATGACAGGGGATAGAAGAGTAAAAGTTGCAGAATATCTAACTTCTGACTCTACTACAGTTGTCCATCCTCCTACCCTCCACCTAATATTTAGAGTTATTATGGCCATATTAAAAGTGATACTGTTGTATTTTTTTCCAGTAAAGAAAGAATAAGAGTTAGGTGGTAGTTTTCAGAAAACTAAATCTGGGGGAAGGAAGCCTGTTTAACATTAACAATGAAGGACCTGGTTAGGTTAGTTTATCCCAGAATCTGCTTCTTGACATGAAGCCTGAGGCTTAGTATGCTGTGCAAAAATGAAATGGTTTCTCTGATGAATTATGGATTTTGAGCTGGAAGGAACTGATCCTCTCATTTTACAGATAAGAAAATTAAGGCAGAGAGAAGTTATTGACTTACTTAAATAAGTAACAAGGAGTGACTCCAAATCTCTTCAAAGCTGGAGCTGCTTTTTGAGAATAGAGATAGGTAATGGCAACAAGTGACATAAACCTGGGACCTGAAGGATAAACTGGATAAGAATAAATAAGAGCAGGCAATGGTGATTCATTCAATTCACTGGTTTTAGCATTTATATCTAATTCTGTTTACCATTCATTTCAAGTTCTCTAGCCATCTTCATGCCATATGCCTGTGTTCCAGACTCTATCTCCATCTAATATGGCTCTCCCCACAACTGTTCTAGATCATTAGCTACAATTGGCCAACCTTCCATTTTTTTCCCCTGAAGTGTTTGCTGCTGTTTCCCAGCCATCTTCATGTCATGGCGCAACTATTATTACACCTCTCTCTCATGCCCAGGGAACAATAATCAACATAATACTATTATTCCTATAAATTGTTCTATGACTCCATTGACCATCCCAGTGAATTTCCTGATCAGTACTATCCTTTCCCCATCTATACCACCACCACCACCACCACCATATTAGAATTAAAAAAATTAACATTTTAGAATGTAAACTCATTGAGGATAAAGACTTTCTTGTGTTTTCTATTTGTTTCCTCAACATGGCACTTTCTCTGGCACATAATTAGTGCTTAATACTTCAGGGAAAGTAGACATAACTGTGTATGTCTATGGGGGGAGTGACCTTAGAAAGCTTCATGGATGATGGGTTGGATTTGAGTTTGGGCCTTAAGGATGAGCAGCATTTGAGAAGACCTTTCATATCTTGGTGCTTTCACTTTCTTTCTTCCCACTCTACTTAATTTTGCAGTCAGGCTTACATCCTTGTCATTCAACCAAAATTACTCTCTCTCTCTCTCTCTCTCTCTCTCTCTCTCTCTCTCTCTCTCTCTTCTCTTCTCTTCTCTCTAATGAACCCTGAATTGTCAAATCTAATGACCTTTCCTCAATCGTTTTCTTTTTGACTGCTCTGTAGTCTTTCATACTGTCAATCATCCTCTTTTCCTTGATATTTTTTTCTCTCTAGGTTTTTGTTCAATTTTTCCCTCCAAGCTTTTCTCCTACCTGTCTGACCACTTCTTTTGCCTCCTATGCTAGATCTTCACATCAGCCTTGTGATTTCATTGATCCTCTTGGGGAACTAAGGATAAACACTATCACCACCACCCCCCCAGTAACAATTCAGGTCGTACTAACAATAGGTTCCTTCCAGTTTTCTTCTGGACCCTCATCTCTTCTCCCTGTTCTCTCTTTCACTTGATCAGCTTTCAAGATTTTTCTTATCATCTTTATACAGTTGACTCTCAGATCTCCTTGCCCAACCCTAACCTTTTTTATGACCTCCAGTCTTAACCTTTCTAACTGGTGTTTTAGACATTTCAAAAAGATGTCAGAGGCATCTTAAATTCAACATATACTCTTTACAACCACTATCCCCCAAACCTTCCCCTCTTTCTAATTACTTTATATCTATTTAGGGTACCACTAGTAGTCTCCCAAACTTACAAACCTGGGTGTCATCCTTGACTATTTGTTTTTACTTCCTCTTCAATCAGTTGTCAAGTGCATTTATTCCCTGTTATACCTGTAGGATCAAATAAAAAATCCTTTGCTTGCTGTTTAAAATTTTTGCTTTCAAAGTTGCTCTCATTCTACTTTTCCAATTTTATTTCCCTCCACTAGCATTCTTTTTATTCCTCATATACAACAATTCATTTCCCAATTCCTAGCATTTTCACTGTTTTCTCTTTCTCACCGCTCCCACCCCCCACCCCCACCCCAAACTTGAATTTATCTTCATCTCTGCTTCCTAGCTTCCTTGGCTTTCTTCAAGGATGAGCAAAAGTCTCATCTTCGACATGAAACCTTTCTCAATCCTCCTTAATCTTAGTGCTTTCCCTATGTAAATCTTGATTGTACATCCTTGTGTTGTCTCCACCCAGTAGACTGTGAACTCCTAGAGAGCTGGGGCTATCTTTTGCCTTTCTTTGTGTCCCTTGTTCTCAGCATAATGTTGGCCCTTAATAAATGCTAATTGACTGATTGGATAGGAAGAAAAGAGCTTCCCTTAATGCTTGAAATGCTTTCCCTCTTCAAGACTTAGCATTTCTCAGTTTTCCATTAAGGCTCAACTCAGGTGCTAACTCTATGAGAGACTTCTCCTAATCTTCCTATTTATTAGATCATCTTGTGAAATTTCCTTGAATATATGTTTTTATTGATTTATTTGAATATATTTTTTCTGTGTAACCTACTCTGCTTAGGTAAGGGAACAAGCTAAGCAAAGTCAGAGAAGTAAGCATGAGACTAGAGCATACCCAAGTAGAGGGTATCTGATTAGATCATGGGGTTCATGTTCTAAGGTACTCAATGGTAGACAGAATCAGAAGGGAGTAAATATGGCTTTGAAAAACCAAGATAAGAACTTTGAATTTAATGTGTAAGTCACGGCACTATTATTTTTTAAAAATTTTTCTTTCCTGGTCCACATGGGCAGGTTGGTAAAGCCTGTGAAGTCTTTTTCAGAATAATGTTTTTAAATGCATAAAATAAAATAAGTAGGAGATAAATTATATCAGAATGTAGTTATCTAAATATCTTTTTAAAAAATTCATGGATCTCAGTTTAGGAACTACCATATAGTAGAGGAAACCCTTATTGCTTCTTGAGCAGAATGATTAAAAATAAAACAAAAAAGTTTTCAGAAGATAATTCCATCAGTATTCAAGATGTAATGGATTAGGAAGAAATTAGAGATGGAAAAATGATTAGAATATTTTGGTGTTAATTCAGGTTTGAGGTGATGAAGACCTAGTCAGAAGTGGTGATCCTGGGCATGAAAAGGAAGAGACTAATATAAAGAAAACAACAGAATTTTGTGATGTAGTGATTATGTTCAGGATAAAAGAAATTGAATTTTGTAATGCAACTCCAAGAAATAATCTGAGAAGTTGTAAGTGGTTCTGTAAGGGAAATGGAGTAATTAGGAAAGCAAGCTAGTTTGGGGAAGAGGGCAAGGGATTAATTTTAGTTTTTGATGAATAGTTTGAAGAGTAATAACACATTCATATAGTATTTTACAAAATGCTTTATATAGTAGATGAAGTAATTTAAAACATTTTCCATACTATGCCCCTGCATGTGTCATGTCCTACAATATCCTAACAATCTCTCAATCAATTCCTTTTCAATTTCTCTCTTAGATCCAAGATTACCATCTCTAAATCAGACAGTGAGTAATCAAAATGCCCAGCTAACCATGGACCCTGATGTCTAAATTTTGCACATTTTCTCCCATCTGTCTTCTGACTTTGGATTGAATGGTGTCAGTCTCTGTAATCAGTGTTGAAAACAGATTTTATATGACTTTACATACAATTTGGCATTGTGTGTATGGTTAATATGTATCCATACATTTATAGACAGATTAACATGCAGTTGTCACACTGTATCTGGAGATGACAATTTGTAAACATAATATCTATTATGAGATATATCAAATTAATGTGATGTATGGACATAATATTTATAGGTAAACATGTAGTGGAAGGAGGTGGTACCATGCTAATCTTGGAGTCAGAATGACCTGAGTTTAAGTACAGCTTGAGATCCTTAGTAACTGTGTGACCCTGAGTAGTTAAGACCCTTCACCCTCAGTTTCCTTATCGTAAAATGGAGATAATAATAGTACCTACTTCTCCAAGTTATGGTAAAATGAGATAAAATTTATAAAGTACATTGTCATTTCTATATAACTCAACTATTTTTATATAGAAGTGTATTGTATAACTGTCATCTATGATTTTGGACATTGCAAAATGAATAATTTTTCTTTATCTCTGCCTTCCCTTCTTTAGCTGCAAAGTGTCTGTGTGTGTGTGTGTGTGTGTGTGTATCCTTTCTGTAGATATTCTCAGTTCTCTTTTCTAATGTTCCATATTGTCTTCTTTTCCTGGGATGATGGGAGTGCTCTGGGGTGTCCCACATGTCTAAGTGATCTTGGAGTTGATCTTGAGTAACATTCACTCTGCTAGTTCAAGTAATTAAATGAAAATTAACTGCAGCCACATTCTCTATGGGAGGGAATTGAGCTGCACTGAAGGGGAGGAGGAGGAGAAGGAGGAGGAAGAATTTACTTTCCCTTTCTGCAACATCTTCCTCTAGGGGTCAGCTCTCTCAGTTCTTGCTTCTTGCATTTTATCCCACCTGAACTCAGAGATTCTTATAAAGCTCTTGCCATTTAAACAATAGTTGAATACTACAAAACTGAAATGACAAGGTGGATTGCAAAAAAAGAGCTCAGAGCAGACATCTCTCTTCTTTCTGGGTAGTAAGAGTGGAGTGGAGATCAAGAATATGAAATTGTGCTTTTTAGGTGTATTGATTGTGGGGAACTCCACCCCACTTTTTTTTTTTCCTTTGGAATGGCTCAGGATACAGTGAAGAGAAAGATATGCTGGGAAATATAGATAATATAAAAAAAGAAAGTAATCTTTTTTTTTTTTTAGGTTTTTTGCAAGACAATGGGGTTAAGTGGCTTGCCTAAGGCCACACAGCTAGGTAATTATTAAGTGTCTGAGGCCGGATTTGAACTCAAGTACTCCTGACTCCAGGACCAGTGCTCTATCCACTTCGCCACCTAGCAGCCCCTAAAACAAGAAAGTATACCAACAAAATTCATTTTAAAAGGTTTAGGAAAAAACTTCTCTCCACAACTCTCTTTGTTTTCCACATACTTCTCAACATACTTAGCCTACCTGACTGAGGAGCTTAGTGGTGATTTAGCATGTCACTTTGTAAAAAATCATTGACTCCTGAAGGAAACTAGATGCATACAAATTCTGAAAGGAGATTAGTGATATTTTGGGGGGAAACATGGAGTCAAATCTACTCTACATTGGTAAGGCAGGCAAAGAGGGTTAATATTTGAATCAAGAAGGTTCTGGTTTATTTGAGGGCAAATAATCATCTGTTTACTTCAGGCTCTCATCACCTCCTTCCTGTACTATTGCAATATCCTTCCCAAATTGTTTTTCTGACTCCTATTCCATCTTTCATGCAGCTACCAAATGCTATTCCTACAGCCAATAGGTCTGACTTGATTGTCCATTGTTTGAGAAGTTTCTGTGGCTCCCTATTACCCCTTAAATAAAGTACATCTCCTTTATTTCATTTTGAAAGCCCTTCACAATTTGATTCCAACTTGCTTCGGCATTATTCTCATTTGTGTACTCTGTGTTACAGTCAAACTTTGCCTGCTTTATTGTTGTGCCTATATACAGGCTGCCCCTCTGGTCCTGATTCTTCCCTTTCCTCCTTTCAAGGTGAAGAATATTGACTCCATGATGTCAAGATCTTTGGAATGAACTGGGCATGTTTAACATGGGAAAGAGAAGACCTGAGGGATTCTGATAGCTGTTTTAATTCTTAAAAACTAGAAACAAAGGATACAAGTTGGAAGGAGTCAATATAGATTGTTTAGTGATACAGATTTACTAATAATTAGAATTACTAATAGAATTAGAATTCCTAATAATTAGAACCCAAATTGGAATGGACTTCTGGAGAAGTAGTGGGGTCTTGGAGATATTCAAACAGAATCTGAATTATCATTTTTTAGGCATGTTATAGTGGGGCCATAGTGCATGCATAAAGTGGCCTGGAGTACAAAGACTCATCTTCCTCAGTTTAAATCTGGCCTACGACATTTACTCGTTATGTGATTAGAGCAAGTCAGTTAACTCTGATGGCTTCAGTTTCCTCATTTGTAACATAAGCTGGAGAAGGAAATGGCAAACTACTTCTGTATCTTTGTCAAGAAAACCCCAAATGGGATCTTGAAAAGTCAGACACAACTGGAACAATTTAACTACCATTACCACCACTACTTGTGTATAGTGTGTGATGACAGCTGACATCCCTTCTAATTCTCAAATTCTGTATGATTCTTCCTCAGAGCCTCCTTAGTTTTTGTTTTCAAAATTGAGTTCAAGTACTACATTTTCTTTTTCACAGTAGAATATAAACATTTTGAAGGTGAAAGCTGTTTGAATTTTTTGGTCTTTGTATAACCTTTGGAGCACCTATCACACATTTATTTGTTGAAGAATGTATGTTCAATGCTCTAAGGGTGTGGAATTTTCTGTATGTGTAACACAGACACTGTCATTCCTGCCCTCTGACTTTGTGATTTCATTTTCTGATGAGGTTCTATCTGTAGCTCCCAAAGCATGGGAGTAACTATGCTAGATCCTGAACCATTTAGAAAACAACCAAAGTATATAGTGATTTATATTAACAAAG
This sequence comes from Macrotis lagotis, assembly GCF_037893015.1. Taxonomy (NCBI): domain Eukaryota; kingdom Metazoa; phylum Chordata; class Mammalia; order Peramelemorphia; family Peramelidae; genus Macrotis; species Macrotis lagotis. The sequence continues at coordinate 306,199,653 of NC_133666.1, forward strand.
AAGTTGCTTAATGATCAAAGGAATTTTCCATTCTCTCTTCTCCACTCCAGGACTGGTGGTGGTGACTCCCATGGTGGCTTTACAATTCAGATGTTTAGGCCTTGCTCACATTGTCAAAAAGCCTCTTGTAGATAGGCAAGCATTTAGTTTGTCTCAGCAGTTTGATACTATATATGTCACATAGGTCTGTTTCCTTAAATATAAGATGGAGTTGTAATAGATAATCTAATAAGGTTCTGCCTCTAAATGCTATGAAATATCTGCATTAGAGCCCTCCTTTCCTTTTACAATTGTACTAGAGTTTATGAGTTTTTTAAAATTAATCTTTTTTAGATACAATTTTGTTAGAGAATTTCTTTCTCCTCCTTCCTTCCAGTTGTCTATATACTATTCTTTACTTTTTTGTTTACTTTTTTCTATTGTAATTTTATTTATTTTGTAAATATTTCCCATTTTTTTTAGTTTTCAACATTCATTTTAAATTCTTAATTATTTCAACTAGCCTTTTATTTGTTTATTTTTATGTGTGAGGCAATTGTGATTAAGTGACTTGTCCAAGGACTTGCCCAGCTAGTAAGTATCAAGAATATGAGGTCAAATTTGAACTAAGGTCCTCTTGAATCTAGGATCTGTGCTCTATCCACTATTCCACCCAGCTGCCCTCAATTTTTTGTTTTATTTTTATAATATTTTGAGTTCCAAATATTACCCTCTCCCCTTCTTCACTTCCTACTCACCAGGATAATAAGCAATCTGTTATAGGTTATACATGGACAATCATGTAAAACACATTTCCTGATTAGTTATGTTGTAAAAGGATTATCAGTACAAAAGGGGAAAACTGCAAGAAATAAAAAAAATGGAAATAGTACGCTTCAGTCTGATTCAGATTCCATAGTTCTTTCTCTGGATGTTAATAGCGTTTTCCATCATGAGTCCTTTGACATTGTCTTGGACCATTGTATTGCTGAAAAGAACGAAGTTTTTCATCACACAATATTGCTGTTTCTGTGTACAGTGTTCTCCTGGTTCTGTTCACTTCACTCAGCAGCCTCCTATTTTTTTTTCATTGTGGTGGTGGTAGTTGTAATGAATGTGGTTAAATTATTCCAGTTGTATCTGGCTCTTCATGACCCCATTTGGGGTTTTCTTGGAAAAGATTCAGAATTGGTTTGTCATTTCCTTTTCCAGCTCATTTTACAGATGAGAAAACTAAAGCCAACAGGATTAAATGATTTGCCCTAATCACATAACTAGTAAGTGTCTGAGGTTAGATTTGAACTCAGGAGGATGAGTCTTCCTACTCCCATTTCTTCTTTTTCTTCTTTTCTCTTTCCTTTTATATCAATTCATGTAAGTCTTTTGAGGTTTTTCTGAAATCTACCTACTCATCATTTCTTATAGCACAATAGTATTCCATTGCATTAATATACCACAACTTGTCCAGTTTCCCAATTGTTAGGCATCCTTCTCAATTCTCTGTTCTATGCCTCCCCAAAAAAGCTACTATAAATATTTTTTATTACAGGATAGAAAATTAGTAGTGGTATTGCTGGATCAAAGGGTATGCAAAGTTTTTTTAGCCCTTTGAACATTGTTCCAAATTGCTCTCCAGAATGCTTGGATCAGCTATGTTTTTTCTAGTTTTATAAAATAATTTTGGTAGTTTGATTGGTATGGCAATGAATAAGGAAATTAATTTAGGTAGAATTGCCATTTTATAATATTGGCTCAGTCTATCCATGAGCAATTGATACTTTTCCAGTTGTTTAGATATGACTTTATTTGTGTGAAATGTGTTTTGTAATTTTGTTATGTAGTTCCTGGATTTTCTTTGGCAGATAGAATACAATTTCATATTATCTACACTTATTTTAAGCAAAATTTTTCTTTCTATCTCTTGCTGCTGGTCTTTATTTGTAATATCTAGAAATGCTGATGACTTTGTTGCAGCATGATCTAAAAAAGATACATTTAATATTTCTACTTTTTCACATTTGATTTTGAGGTTTTTATGTTTTAATACATGGTCAATTTTTCTATTATGTGCCATGTATGACTAAGAAAAAGGTGTATTTCTTTCTATTCTTTTTAAAGTTTCTCCAGAAGTTCATCATATCTAACTTTTCTTTTTTTTTTTAGCAATTTAAGAAACACTCCATTTTTATCAAACCTTCGAAGTGTTTTTTTTTTTTTTTTGCCAGGCAAACAGGGTTAAGTGGCTGCCCAAGGCCACACAGCTAGGTAATTATTAAGTGTCTGAGACTGGATTTGAACCCAGGTACTCCTGACTCCAGGGCCAGTGCTTTATCCACTATGCCACCTAATTTCATATCTAACTTTTCTAAAATTCTATTCACCTGCTTAAATTTTTCTTGTTTATTTTGTGGTTAGATTTATCTAGTTCTGAGAGGGGGAGGTTGAAGTCCTTCACTTCGATTTCTTCCCGTAACTGCCTTAACTTTCCATCTAAGAATTTGGATTGCTATATTTTTTCTTTCCTTCTTTATTTTAAATTTTACAATTTTCCCCCTAATCTCGTTTCCCTTCCCCCCCTCCAGAAAGCGATCTGTTAGTCTTTACATTGTTTCCATGGTATACATTGATTTAAGTTGAATGTGGTGAGAGAGAAATCAGATCCTTAAGGAAAAAAATAAGTACAAGAGATAGCAAAATTACATAATAAAGTGACTTTTTTTTTTAAAAAAAAATTAAAGGTAATAGTCTTTGATCTTTGTTCAAACTCCACAATTATTTCTCTGTATACAGATGGTATTCTCCATCACAGATATCCCAAAATTGTGCCTGATTGTTGCATTGATATGAGCAAGTCCATTATCATCATCCTGTGTTGCTGTTAGGGTATACAGTGTTCTTCTGGTTCTGCTCAGCTCTCTCAGCTGTTCATGCAAATCCTTCCAGGCTTCCTGAATTCCCGTTCCCTCCTGGTTTCTAATAGAACAATAGTGTTCCAACACACACACACACACACACACACACACACACACATATGTATATTATATTTAATATATATTATGTATAATATACATACACACATATATATACATATACATATACATATGTATATATATATATATACACACACCACACTTTATTAAGCCATTTCCCAATTGATGGACATTCACTCAATTTCTAATTCTCTGCCACCACAAACAGGGCTGCTATAAATATTATTGTACAAGTGATGTTTTTACCCTTTTTCATCATCTCTTCAGGGTATAGACCCAGTAGTTATATTGTTGGCTCAAAGGGCATGCACATTTTTGTTGTCCTTTGATCATAATTCCAACTTGCTCTCCAGAAAGGTTGGTTGAGTTCACAGCTCCACCAACAATGTATTAATGTCCCAGATTTCCCAAATCTCTTCCAACATTGATCATTGTCCTTTCTGGTCACATTGGCCAGTCTGAGAGGTGTGGGTGGTACCTCAGAGATTCTTTAATTTGCATTTCTCTGATAAGTAGTGATTTAGAGCAATTTTTCATATGACTATGGATTGCTTTGATGTCCTCATCTGCAAATTGCCTTTACATATCCTTTGATCATTTGTCAATTGGGGAATGGCTTGGTTTTTTTTTAAATTTGACTCAGTTCTCTGTATATTTTAGAAATGAGTCCTTTGTCAGAAATACTAGCTGTAAAAATTGTTTCCCAGTTTACTACATTTCTTTTGATCTTGGTTACAGTGGTTTTATCTGTGCAAAAACTTTTAATTTAATGTAATTGAAATTATCTAGTTTGTTTTTAATGATGTTCTCCATCTCTTTCTTGGTCATAAACTGCTTCCCTTTCCATAGAACTGACGGGTAAACTATTGCTTGATCTCCCAGTGTGCTTATATTGCTATATTTCTTGATGCATAGATGTTTAATATTGATATTACTTAATTGTCTATGGTACCTTTAGTAAGATATAATTTCCTTGTCTCTTTTAATCGAATCTATTTTTACTTTTGTTTTATCTGAGATCAGAATTGCTATCCCTGTTTTTTTTTTTATTTCAGCTGAACCATAATATATTCTGCTTCAGTCTTTTAGTTTTATTTTATGTGTATCTGCCTCAGATGTGTTTCTTACAATTGTATTATAGGATTCTGGTTTTCAATTCAATGCTATCTGCTTCCATTTTATGAGAGAGTTCACCCCATTCACATACACACTTATGATTACTAGCTGTGTATTTCCCTTCATTCTGTTTTTCCTCCTATTTATACTTTTCTCTTTCCTTTTTCCTTGTCCTTCCACAGTGTATTGCTTCTGACCACCACCTCTCTTAATCTTCCCTCTCTACTAACAGTTCCCTCTTTCTTTTCTTTTCCCCTTTCCTCTACTTCTGCCCTCTCTTCTACCACTACGCCTCCTTTTCTTTTCCCTTTCCTCTCTTACTTCTTTATAGGATAAGATACATTTCTACACCCAACTGAGTATGCATGTTATTCCCTCTTTGACTCAATTCTAAAAAGGTTCAAACAATGCTCCCTCCCTTCTTTTCCTCTATTTTAATAGTCTTTTGTGCCTTTACATGTGTTGTAATTTCCCCAATTCTGTCTCCTCTTTTCATCTTCTCCCAATGCAATTGCTTTTTTTAAACCCCTTAAATTTTTTTTATGTCATCACATGAAAATCAACCTCTACCCACACCCTCTATGTGAGTAGACTCCTTCTAACTGCCCTCCTAGAGATATAGCTCTCAAGAGTTACAAGTAGCGTTTTCCCATATAGGGTTAGAAACATGTTTCAAATAACATCTTTTCTCTTAGCTGTTTTTTTGTAATCCTTCTCTTAAGTCTTCTATTTGTTTATTTCTGGCTGTTTACAGTATTTTCAACTACTGACATGATAGTTCTAGAATTTGACTCCAATATTCCTTAGAATGTTCATTTTGGGATCTTTTTCAGAAGGTGATTTGTGGATTCTCTCAATGATTGTTTTACCCTTGGATTCTAAAATATCAGGTCATTTTTCCTTGATGATTTTTTGAAAGATGTTGCCAAGGTTCTTTTCTTGTTCATGGCTTTGAAGTAATCAAACAATTCTTACATTATCTCTCCTGGTTCTATTTTCCAGGTCAGTTGTTTTTCCAATGAAGTATTTTCAAATTGAAAAAAAATTTCCATTCTTTTGATTTTATTGACAAATTCTTGATATCTCATAGAATCATTAGCTTTCAAATTCTAATTTCTTATGAAATTATTTTGTTAAACAGTTAACTTTTGTACCTCATTTTCCAGTTGTCCAGTTCTACCTTTAAGGAGTTGCTTTCTTCAGTCAATTTTTGTCCTTCCTTTTCTAAGTTGTTGACTCTTTTCCTGATTGTCTTATATAATTCACATTTCTTTTTCCAATTTTTCTTCGATTTCTCTTATTTGATTTTTCAAATCCCCTTTGAGCTCTTCCAAGAAGTAATATGGACTTGAGACAAATTCATCTTCCTCTGTAAGGTTTCACTTATAGGTATTTTGACATTTTTGTCCTCTTATGAGTTTGTGTTTTGATATTCTTTGTCATCATAGTAGCCTTCTGTGGTCAGGGCTCTTTTCTGTCTTTTTTTTTTTGCTCATTTTTTAGTCTGTTTTGTGCCATTTAAGGTTGAACTCAGCTCCTAGGATATAGGGTATATGGTCCAAACTTCTTGTGCTGAAGGCCAGGGCCCTGGTCAATGACTTCTCCTGATGCCTCTGAGACACTTAACTTGCTCACTGTACTGAAATGGCCTGATCTAGTTATGTCTATTATGTATGTGTGGGGAGGGGGCGGGGAGGTCCTTGGGGATGACAGTTTGCCTTCTGTGCTAGGGCTGGAGGACTCACAACTGACTTGATGTATTATTGACCTGCTGAGCCAGGACCATGGGGCCTTGGTTGTTGATCTATGCTGTGGCTAAGAATCTTCTGCTGGCTTTTCTCAATACTTCTGCACTGGACTGTGCTCCCTTTATACCCAAGTGAGAAAGACCTTTCCTTAAGTCCTTTTAAACTACATTAAGTGGGAAAATTGTTTCACTACATCTTTCTGTGGCATCAGTGAGATTTGATTTAATGTTTCTGAGGGGAAAATGGGGAGAGTTCAAACAATTTTCTGGTTTCTCTATGCCATTTTTTGCTCTTTGTCTCCCCTCCCCCATCTCTGAACAGTTTCATCTTTTCTTCTAAACACATTTGGAATTAGATCTGAGTTTGAATCTTTGATATCTTCCTTCCTACCTATATTAACTTAGACAAGTTATTTAATTTCTCCTGGGTCTCTTATTTCTTCATTTAAAAAATGAGAGGTTTGGAATGATTGATTATTGAGGTTGCTTTTCACTCTAAATATATATGCCTATGAATTCTGAACTCCAACCATACTAACATACTAGGTGAGGTCTAGATGACATTTTCTTATCTCTGTGACTTGGTATATTAGCATTCTCATACTTTTAATTTCCTGTCTCCTATTAATGATTCTTATTTTTATAGTGAAGGGGCATAGACTGGAATTTTGAGAGATTCTATGATAGGTAGGGTTTTAGTATGTTTCAAAACAATTCCTTGAAGACAGTCACCTGCTCTTTCTGTATAAGGCTGATGCTTCAGTGTGTACTACAGTGATAGAAAGAACTGAGAGCTTCTTCTTCCTTGTGTTGATAGAGCTAAGGATCTCATAATGGCTTAAATTGATATTGAAATTTTCCTATTCATATATCCTCATTTGTTCCTTTTAACATCCCTAAAAAGGCATTGGGGTATAGACACCCCAATTTTATAAATATGGAGACAAGTATCCAAGGTCATGTAGCTAGTTGCTGATAGAGTTGTAATCAAATCCATGTCTTTGGATTCTTCAATCCAGTTTTTACTCTGTTCTACAATATTGTCTCATTGAGATCAGAAACCCTGGCTAATTAGACCAAGCCTACAATTATGCCTATTTTAGTCAAATTGAAGTAAATATCATTAGAACAGGGACTGGTGGTAAATTGTGTGGTTTTGTAATTGGGTCATATAGGAGATAACTTGTCTCATTTCCATATGCTTGTTGCCTTATGGGAATAAAATATTGCCTTATGGGATACAAGTAGACCAATTAGGAAGTTTTATCTAGCAGTTGTCTTGGAATAAAAGGAGTGTTCTTTTTATAACTAGTAAATCTGTCAAAGGGGGAAATAATCACCAACACTGCTACCACCATCACTACCATAGGTAGATCAGGGTCCATGGAGTTTGAAAGATAAGACAAGTAGAATTTCATTGGAATACCTTAGAACATCTTAGGTGCCATCTCCTCCATGATGTCTCAGTTTTGTGTGTGTCTCCCTACACAGATACCTTGATTTACTTATATTCATATATATGCTGTATTTTCCCTTCTTGTGGAATATGAACTCATTGAGAGCAGGGATTGTTTTGTTGGTTAGATGGACAAGGAATTAAGACTTGGAGAGGTCAACAGAATTACTCTTTTGTATTCTGCTATGTGATTTCTTTTGTGTGTGTGTGTGTGTGTGTGTGTGTGTGTGTGTGTGTGTCTGTCTGCCTGTCTGTCCATTTGTGAGGGGAAGATTTTTTTTAATTTAGAGATAGGTTGCTTACTTTGTTGTATTCATACAGACTAAAGAACTCTCATATTTCCTATGGTTTCTATTTTATTAAATTACATTTTAGAGGCATTTTTTAACTAAATAAACTTGTTGGCTCCCCCCCCACTCCCTATCCCATTCAGTGAAATAAATGAAACTTGACTCCACATTGCTGGTGCAATAAGCCAGGATTGAATTAAAGGGTTAAACAAGTCATATTCAAGTCTCAACTCAGCAATGAAATATTAATAGATTTCATGAAAAAGAAAAAAGTTTCCAGAAATATCTTGTTAATTAAAATAAGCTAAAAATAGCTTGTATTCATGTTGCACTGTTATTTCCAAGTCCTTTCATGTCTCTCTCTTATCTTCACAGAATCCTAAGGAGCTTAATAGGTACAGCTATTACAATCACCATATCACAGATAAGGAGGGGAAAAGCCCAGAGTGATTAACCAGCAAATATTTGTGTAGAACTTCCTAGTACAAAGTACTATAGTAGTTCTATTAGATTTACTAGGAAACAGTGCACCCCCATCTCTTTAAAGGAAGCTTTAGCCTAGTTGAGGACACAAGACAACTATATTTGAAAAATGTAAATAATTCAAGTAGCATTAAATAACAGCACAAAACATAATTCAAGACAGTAATACTTAATTCTCATGTCATGATGATAAGCTTAAATAATTTGCTCAAAAGCCATTATTTCTGAACTAGGACTGGAATACTGGTCACCTACCTGGCATCTTGATGATGACAGTTCCATGTCACCCAAATGTGTGTCCTTTCATGGGAGAGTAAGACAAATTTTGTCCATTTACTTTTTTGCAATATTTCTCATGTACTGTGGAATTGAATGCAGACCTTGTTTTGTATTAATGCTATGTCTCATCTGGTGATGGGAGATCTTTGGTTACATTATTCAGAACTCAGCAGGAATGAGCAGTATAATTAAATTTTAACAGGCAACTCCTTATTGAAAGGTCAGTTAGGTTTAGTGGTAGGTATCAGAGACAGCAAAAGATGATGGGTAGGATGTGTGAAAAAGAACTAACTGATAGTAAATGTTTATACACACCTTGGGGAAAGAGTCTGTCAAGTTTCTTCTGGAGATTTCAAGGTAAGAAGGACTTTGATATTTCGAACATAAGAATTTAAGGGAAGCTCCCTTGGAAACTGGGTCATGGCTATGGAGATGTCCTGAGGTGCCTTCATCCCAGTGCCGAAGACAAAAAATAGCTGCTTTTTATCAAGTGGAATAAAATGTCAAGAATTCGAATTTGTATTTTCTGACTTTAATATAAATGAATTTTCAAAGTGAAATGTATTGTAAACTAATATTTTTATCAAAACAGTGTTCAGTTTAGAAACCTGTAGTTTTCAAAAGAGCATTGGGATATAGGAAAGAAAATTGATTGCAATCTAGAATTCTCCCATGCTCTCATATTTTCTCTCTCTCTCTCTCTCTCTCTCTCTCTCTCTCTCTCTCTCTCTCTCTCTCTCTCTCTCTCTCTCTCTCTCTCTCTCTCACGTTTCTATACTTGTCTATTTCTTTCCTCTCCCTCCTTCTCTCTTACCCTTCCTCTCTTCTCTCCCCTCCCACCCCTCACCCCAGCCCATGAGAAGTGCTATTTTTAATGGGTTAGCTTAGATGGAAATTAGGCTAGGTAATGATGTTGCTTACCTGCCTGACCACTTAACCCAAGGCTAAATTCCTCACTGACAAAAATGGGCCAATTGAGGAAGATGTGGTTACAAACCAGGATGCATGTGAGAGATTAAGTGGGATTTTTTTTTTGGTGGTTGTTGATATTTACAGACACACAAGCATATCATCTTTATGAGACATTTGGTGACATTTAGATTTAGACTTGGATGATTTCCTGACTGTAATTTTTTAATAGCTATAGAGTTGATTTTGGCAAGGTTGCCATTAACCAATTAGAAACATTTAAAAACACATTTTAAATGCTTGTTCTACTAATTACTGACTTGTAAAAGAACTTGCCTTCACCACCTGAATATAGTGGAGAAGATAACAGAAGACCCTTCTGGATTTTTGAAAGATTTAATTGTTTCTCATGTTTTGTGTCATTTCTGTAGCAAGACCCTTGCCATACCCCCAAAGTGTTGTTACAATCACAAGTTGATTTCATAATATGAAATAAAGATTTTTCATGCCTTCTGTTCTTATATCATTATTTCTGGGTATACCTTACAGTACAATCCTCCATTCCCTAAGCACTGGATACACTCCCAAATCTTTGTGAATAGTCACTTATTTCAAAGCAAAAACAAGAATAAAACCAGTTTACAGCAGGTGTCCCGACCTCTTAAAGGAAAGAAGAAAGTGCATTTCCTTATTATTGATAATAATTTCTCTCCTTCACAGTTGAGGCAAAAATATTAATCATCCTTTTTGCTTGTGTTTAAAAGAAAATAATCTAAAAATTTTTACATTGCCGATATAGTTAGTTTGTTGTGGTGATATATAGCTATCCCCACAATTACAATTGCATAGTGATTTCATTTCCCAATATTTTAAAGTGTGAACATATCTTACCCTTAAAATTATTTTTGCATGAAACTTTGTTTCTATATAATGTACTGGTTTCATTTCTTTTTAAATACATAATTCTATTTCATTTCAAGTATGTTTTACTTGTCTGTGATCATTTATGGCCTTCTTTTTCTTTGGTGCACAAAAAATCTGTTTAAATGAACTTTACTTCTTCCCCTTTCATTTTGGCTACCCTATCTCTACTCCTCCCTTTCCTCCTCTATCTGAACTCCTTCCTTGTGAATAAAAAAAGAAATCAAATCATAGCAAACATGCTCTATCAAGCATAGCAAATTCTTAAGTTGATTGTGTCTCAAAAAATGTATGTCTTTTTCCATTTTTTCCAGACTTTCTCTCTGGATGTAGATAGTATGCTTCATCATTGGCTCTTTGAAATCATGACTGATAATTACACTATTGCATTAAGGTTGTAATTTAATTTGGAAGTATTGGCTTTTTTTTAAATATTGCTCATCCTAATCATTAGCAGCAGATATTGTCCCATCTTCAGTTCTTCCTTGGTTTTTGTTAATATTATTTTGAAGTTGTCTTTGAATAAGTATCTTGTGTTCTTGGATATGTTTCTTTCCAATTGATTCATTCTGTTATTTTAATACAATAAAGGTAGCCTGGTGTAAAAGAGAAAAGAAAATGGGTTAAAATCTCATTTCTAACAATTAATAGCTTTGTTCTTGGATGAGTCACCTAATTTCTCTGTGCATCAGGAAACTCCCTAGAACTTACCAATTGAGTCATAGATGGACTGAGAGGTAGAGGGACATTCTGCACTGGAAGTTTGCTCTTAGAAATTACTCTTGCACACTTTGCATATTTACCTACTTCAATATTATTATGTTACCATTTCAGTTTCTCTTAATTCTTGGTGAAATATAGAACTACATATGTATGTTTATATATATATATATATGTATATATATATATATATATATATAATATCCTATTTTATATATACATTCCTATGTATACACACACATTTATATATGAAATTTCCCCCTGCTACTTTAGTGGGGATTAGATAAATTGTTTGCTGTTAACATTGTAAACTCTTCAAACTTTGCTTCTCAAGTGTTCAATATTTGCCTTCATTTGCTAGATTCGTGGTTTATGTTTCTTAATTTTGTATTTCAGTTTTTGCAATACTTTATTATCCTGCCTTAAAAAACAGACCTTTGTTATGTTATGGTTTGATGCTAAATGAACTCTTCATTATTTTGACAATTTTATTAGTAATATAATTATTACAATTTATAATAAAATTTTTGCTTATCTGCATAACATTGGAATTTAACAATAATGTGTATAGGCATGTTACATTTTTGGTTCTGATAAGAATTCCCTAGAATCTTTGATCACTGGGTAAACTATAGATTCTGAAACTTTTATTTTTCCATATCCTCTAGGATGTCAGTAATTTCTATCATAACCTTCCAGCTTTGTCAATTGAATCCACATGTTTTCCCATATTTTGGATAATTTAGTTATATCCTTTGATCATGTAGAAGTACAAAAATGTTCTACATTGTGTGGAATTCTGTCTTCTTAGTAAATCTAGTTCATGTTTTTAGGAAAGGATATTTATTCCACTGTATATAGTGTTCATTTTCTTCATTATTACTTCTTATCCTTTGTCTTACTATTTAAGTCTTAATTTCCTCACAGGTCTTTTTTTATTTGAAAATTTTTTTAAAATTGATTCTGTGATTCTTCTAAGCTTACAATTCTTTCCCAATTTCTGGAAATTTGCCATGTATCCAGGTGAGGACATATCTGAGACTATTTTATATAGTTTCTTTTCTTTTCTTTCTTTCTTTCTTTTTTTGGTTTTTGCAAGGCAATGGGGTTAAGTGACTTGCCCATATATAGTTTCTTTTGTCTTTGTTATTTTTAGTAATTTAGCAGATTTTATTGCTGTATAATATTTTTATTTGTACTCATATTTTTCTTTATGTATTTTTATTTGGTTTGAATTTTAACTTCTTTTGTGATTTCTAAGTTATTTCACTTCTTTTTGATATTTGGATTTTTTCCTTGGGGTGGACGAGAAGGAATACAGATCCCTTAAATTCTCTCAACCTATCATATTAAATCTGTTGTGGGGTATTTCCTGATATTCATGGTATCTGGCAATCATGAAAATTCATTGAAACCTTTTTATCTTAATTTTTTTCTCTTTTCAGGATAATTCAAGTCTCTATGTTCAAAAATGCTGTCTATCTATCTATCTATCTATCTCTCTATCTATCTAGTAATTCTTTGTGATTGCAAAGAACTGAATAGTAAGAGTGTAACCATCAGCTGAGGAATGACTAAGTTTGATTTTTGACTGTGATAGAATATTTTTGTGGTATAAAAATGATGAAGGAAACTATTTTTCATGATTTTTTAATGAAATGTTACTGTGTAAAGTGAGCAGAACCAGAAGAATAATTAATAAAAAACAATATTGAAAAGACAAATTTTGAAAGGCTTAGAAACTCTTATCAACACAGAGACCAGAAGACTCATGATACCAGAGGACTCATGAAGAAACATAATATCTACTTGGGTGGGTGATAGATTTGGTAAAAATTAAGACATGTTTTCTTTTGGACATGTCAAATGTGGTGATTTATTTTCTTGAGTATACATATTTATATCAGATTTGTTCTTTTTTTTCTATGTGGGAGAAAATGGGAGGGAAGAAAGAAAGATTGTTTTATTTTAACTTTTATTTTATTTTTCCATAGTTATATGCAAAAACAAGTTTCAACATTCACTTTTAAACCTTGAGTTCTAAATTCTCTCCCTTCCTCCCACCCCAATCCCCCTTATTGAGAAAGCAAGTTATTTGATATAGGTGATCCAATAAGATAGTACCTCAGAATTGTTTCAACCCACATTTATCCTGTCAATAGTGATTCAGGACTTTTTTTTAATGATTTGGATAGATAGCATTGATAATGTCATCTGAAAACTGTTCATATACCTTTTGATCATTTATCAATTGAGGCATGACTTATTTTTTATAAATTTAATTCAGTTCTTTGAGGAATACAGTCTTTTTCAGAAAAACTTGTTTCAATATTTTTTCCCACAGTTGCTGTTGCTAACTGTATTTCACTCCATGCTATTCCTCCCACCCCCATTTATTCTCTTCTCTCTCTCTCCTTTCACCCATTCCCTCCTCAAAAGTGTTTTGCATCTAATTACCCCATTCTATAGTCTTCCCTATTCCATAGTCTTCACCTATTTCTCCATGCCCCCCCCCACTCACATCCCTTTCTTCTCCTACTTTCTTTTAGGGTAAGATAGATAGATTTCTATACCCATTCGAATGTGTATATTATTTCCTCTCTGAGCCAATTCTGATAAGAGGAAGGCTTACTTACCCTTCTTCACCTCCCTTCTTTTCCACTGCAAAAGCTTTCTCTTGTCACTTTTATGCAAAATAACTTACCCTATTCTAGTTCCCCTTTCCTTTTCTCCCAGTACATTCTTCTCTCACCCATTAACTCCATCTTATACATTTATTATCCCTTCAAATCCAACTCCCATCTACACTTTGTCTATATATATGTTCCTTCTAACTGCCCTAATAAATAAGAGCTCATTTGAGTTGTCAGTATCATCTTCCCATGCAGGAATATATGCAATTCAACATCAAGTCCCTATGATTTGCCTTTCCTGTTTACTTTTTTATACTTTACTTTGAGACTTGTGTTTGAAGATCAAATTTTTTGTTCAACTCCGATCAGGAAAGTTTGAAAGTCCTCTATTTCATTGAATGTCCATCTTTTCCCCTGAAGTTTGTTCAGGTTTGCTGAGTAGTTAATGCTTGATTGTAATTCAAGCTCTTTTGCCTTCCAGAGTATCATACTCCAAGTCCCATGATCCTTTAATGTAAAAATTGCTCAATCTTGTGTTATCCTGACTGTGGCTCTGTGGTATTTGAATTGTTTCTTTTAGACTGCTTGCAATATTTTCTCCTTAACTTGGAAGCTCTGAAATTTTGCTATAATATTTCTGGCAGTTTTTATTTTAGGATCTCTTGCAGTAGGTGATCAGTGGATTCTTCTGTTTCCATTTTACTCTCTGCTTCTTGAATATCAGGGAAGTTTTCTTTGATATTTTCTTGAAAAATTATGTCTGGGCTCTTTTTTTTGTCATGGCTTTCAGGAGTTCAATAATTTTTAAATTATCTCTTCTGGATCTTCTTTCTAGCTTAGTTGTTTTTCCAGTGAGATATTTCAAATTTTCTTCTAGTTTTTCATTCTTTTGGGTTTATTTTATTTTTTCTTGATTTCTCAAAAAACTCATCAGTTTTCCTTTGCTCCATTCTATATTTTAAGGAATTATTTTCTTCAATGAGCTTTTTGTATCTCCTTTTCCATTTGGCAAATTCTGCTTTTTAAGGCATTCTTCTTATTGATTCTTTTTCCATTTGATCCAGTCTAGTTTTTAAGATTTTTTTATTTCTCTTCCAAATTTTTCCTCTACCTCCCTAACTTGATTTTTAAAATACTTTTTGAGCTCTTCCATAGTCTGAGCCCAGTTCATATTTTTCTTGGAGACTTTGAAAGTCAAAAAGCTTTGAAATTGTTATCTTCTTCAGAGTATATATTTTGTTCTTCCATATGACCCTAGTTACTATCTAAAGTTGGATGTTTTTCTTTTGTTACTTGCTCTTTCCCCCAGTCTATGACTTGATTTTTGACTCTTCCTTAAGGTGGGGCCCTGCTTCCAGAGTGGAGGACACACTGTTTCAAGCTTTTGAGGGCTTTTGCTGCTCTTTTCAGAGATACTTCTAGGGACCTGCAAGTTTTCAGTTCTTCCTAGGTCTTGTGAGAGATTATAGCTACCCTTCTTGCCTGTGCTCTCTGTTCTGTGGGTGATACCAAGCACTCCTTTCTACCCCGGAACTGTGAGGAGGGTGTCTGCTCCACTGTGGCAATAAGCTCTGTTATATTTCTTCTCCTCTTCCTAGAACTTCCTTTCAGACTGTGACTCAGATCTGAGTATAGGCAAGGCAAAAGAATCCTTCCTCAGTAATAGCAATGAGCCCCCTGTAATCTCCTTCTGATCCCTTTACCATGGATGGGCTAAGGGCTCTGGAAGCAGCTGCCTCTGCTGATTCAGTGACTCCTGGGCTTGCTCCTGGTCTGCTGGTGTTGGATCTGTGCTGCTGAGGTCTGTGCTGTATTTTGCTCCAATCTCCATGGTATTTGAATTGTGAGACAGAGATTTCCTGTTGACCTTCCAAATTGTCATTGGCAATGTCTGAGCCGAGAGGTCTGGAATCACCATTGCTGCCACTGACCTAGTCACCCCGCTTCCTATTCCTGGCTAGCCTGGGGCAGGTTTCTTTGGTGTACTTTGTATTACTCTGTGCTCTTCTCTCACCCTGGTGCAGCAGACCCTTCTAACTGATCTTCCAAGTTGCCTTGAGCTGGAAAATTGTTTTTCTCAGTCTTTGTGAGTACTGTCTCTTTAGAATTTGTTTAGAGTTATTATTTAAAAGTATTTGGAGTGTTTGGGGGAGAGCTTGGGTGAGTCCCTGCCTTTACTCCATCATCTTGGCTCTGCCTCTGGAAGATTGTTTTCTAATTGAAAAATTAAAATTTGATTAAAAAAAGAATGTCCAAGGGAATTCTTTAAGGGAAATGAAAATTAACACTTTGAATCTGACTTATTTATGATCTTATCTTTCAGTTTACAAGGGTTTGGATCCCTGATCCTGATGAAGTTTGGCGATCAGCAGAAATAGTCAAGGACTACAAGGAGGGTGAAAAGGTTCTCCATCTTAAATTTGAAGATGAAACTGTAAGTGTTTTGCTTGTCAGTGACCTTGATTGATAATGAATGGAACTAAATCCTGTACTTTTTGGATGTTAAGGATTCTGTATGTGCAGTTACCTATCAAGGGAGTCTATTAAAGTTGTAAGGCCTAATTTGATACTTAATATTTGCCTTTTTGTGTAGTGTGATAATACATTGAAAGTAATTGGTATATTTTAAAGAAACGGCTGCCAGGAATGTTTGTAAGCCATATTTCCTTAAAACTCAAGAAATTTATGATGAAAAATTTTCCCGCTTTTAGCTTTCTTTCTTTTTTTAATTTTTAATTTTATATTATTACAATAATATTGTTATTAGAGTAACCATAACCCCCCCCCAAGAAGATAAGAAACCCCAAGAACAGTGAGAGAGAAAAAAAATGTACTTCAGTCTGTATTCACATTCTGATGGCTCTGTTTCAGGGGTGAGTTGCCTTCTTTATCTTAAGTCCTCCAGAGAAGTTGTTTCAATATTTCTCCCACAGTTGCTATTACAGTTAGCTTTCTTTCTTAAACCTCTCTTTCTATAGTATTAAGCTGAATAGCAACACATATTTATTAAATACTTACCATGTGCAGGTATTGTGTTCATTGTTGGGGATTCAAATGTAAGAAAAAGAAAGGCAGTTCTTTCACTAAAGGAATTTACTTTCTATTAGGGGAAAACAACATGTAAAGAGAGTCTGAAAGCAGACAGTAGGAAACTTGCACAGGGGCAAGGTTGCAAAGTCTAGAGAGTTAGAAGTAGAATTTAGAGGAGAAGGAACCTTGGCTTCAATGGCAGCTCTGGAAGGGACACACCCATGAGAGAAGGGGGACCAGCTTAGCAGAGACACTTTCTAGGGTGAGAAGATAACTGAGGAATGGAGGCAGAGTCTGGAGGGAGCACAATGAGGAGGGATCAAAAACAAAATCCTATGTTAGTTGTTTAATGCCCTTTCCCCTACCTTGCCTATCTTCTTACTCCTCACCATATATTGTTCAATCCTCCTGGCTGTTTTATGAATATAGCTTTCTATCTCTCACCTCTGAGCATTTTGTCTGCCTTTCACCCATGTCAGGAATGCTCTCCCTTCTCATCTCTGTCTACTGCCCTCCCTGGATTCCTTTTAAGTCTCAACTAAAATTCCTTTTTCTACAGGAAACCTGCCCCACCTACTTTTACTTCCAGTGCCTTCCTTTTGTTGATTATTTTCTAGTATATTATTTGTTTGTATATATTTGCTTGCTTATTGTTTCCCTCATTAAGTTGTGAACTACTTGAGAGCAGGGCATGTATTTTGCCTCTTCTTGTATCCCCCCAAAAAAGAACCTGGGACATAATAAGTGTGTAATAAATGTTTATTAACCAACTGAGGGGGAAATATATAAAGTTAATGGAACATTGATTTGCATGGTACTATGATAGATACTGGTTTTCATTAAATTATGTGTACACAAACCCCTTTCCAAGGGTTATATGAAATAAACACCAGTATGATGTAGCTAATTTTCATTTTTCCATGCCCACAGAAAGGATTATTAGAGTTTTGAATTCTACAAATTATATTATCCCAACAAGAGAATCACTCCAGGTGTCAGGAAATGACTCTTAGATTATACAATGAAGTAAAACTACGTGGGAGGATTTTCTGATGACATGATATTTCATGGAGCTCTTAATTCTCTGTAAGAGTTTTTCTTCTCTGGTAACTTTGAGAATCACAGATGACTCCCAAGTCAAGCATCTTCCAATACTGACTTTATATCAGTACCTTATTTCTACTTGTCTACAGGACATGAATCCTTATGTATTTTCCTGTCACCCTGAATTCAAAAAGCCCCAAAGCAAACTAATTATAACACTCAATATAGCCCCTTTCTGGATTATGTCCCCTTCATTGGTATCACCACTAGTTTTTCGGTCTACTAGGCTAGATAACATTTAGTCATCTTTTACTCTTCTCTTTACAGTTAGGTAGTATTGTGGATAACCCAGAGTCAGGAAGACATAAGTTCAAATCCAGTCTCAGACCTGTAGTGGCTGTATGACCCTGGGAAAGCAACTTAACTTTTCTTAGCCTTAGTTCCTTATCAATAAAAGGAGGACACTAATAATGCCTAATTCCCAGGACTGTTGTGAAGATCAAATGAGATAATATTTATATAGTTTTGCTAACCCAATAATACTATGTAAATGCTAACTATTATTGTTGTTATGGTTGCTTTATGCCATATAAATAATTTCATTTTTGTGCTTCACTTGGGTCCACTTCTCTACCCATTCTAGGCACAGCTGTTTTCTCCTTCTTCTGATCTCCATTGCATTTGTTTACTTAACCAATCAGCTTGGCCCCTGTCAAGCAGTTATTGTCAAAAATTCAGTTGTCTCCCTAATTGGATTGTAAACTTCTAGGAGATTATATTTTATAAGACAGTTTTGCACAAATAATGAGCATCCAATAAGATATTGAGTTGATGGTGAATAAATTGACCCCTGATTTTGTGTCACCTTGATCTTATCACTTAAAGAAACTGGCTCCCAGAGAATTTATTTGTGAAATGGATATAACAAGGGGCATTCCCTCCTCCCTCAGTGGGAGAAAGACTTTGATAGTTTTGTCATGGAAATAGTTTTGATACTTAATTCTGGGACCTTGGGCAAGTCACTTACAAAGATGAGTATTCTCACCTGTAAAATGGCTCTAATAATGTCACTTACCTGCCAAGATTATTGTGAGGATAATATTGTAAGGATAAGTCCTTTGCAAACTGTAAAACATGGGACTTTGATAAGAGAGAACTCCTAGCAGAAAGCCCAAAATGTCTGGGACAGAATTAAAGATCTCCCACCCACTTGAGTGGCATGTATTTTTCACTAACAGATTTCATTTGTTTTGAGTAGGTGGGGCTTTGTGTGCCTTTTTATTTTAAATTGTTCAGAGGTATTAGAGGATTCAGCAGCTCTGTTGCTAAAACAGCACAGATGCCTGCCTTCTTAGGTTGACAAAAAAGCCAGAGATGGTGAATAACTCCTGGGAGCCCCTTCCTACCCTGCTCTGATATGAAGCAGGTACCTTGTTATTGAATAGAAAGCCAGAGAATAGGGATTGACAGTTCCGCAGTCCGCTCTTTCTTGGAGGATCTGATTTACCGCAGGTCAGCTGAACAGTTATGTTGTGTCAATTTGCTAGGTCCACTCTGTGACTGAGGAAGAGATACTCTATGGGAGACACGTTGTAGCTCGATGGCCTCAACAAAGCACAAGAGAGTTGCTTTAAACATTGTCTCCTGCTGCCTTCTAAATGTCAATCAACTTAGCCTACCAGGTGAAACTACGCCCTCCTCCCACCAGCTTCCCACTCTCTATCCCTTACTCATGAAACTGAATCAACAAAAAGACCAAATAATTAGATTCTTTTAAAATAATTGTATCTTGCTTTTATTATGGAGCATGTGATAATTTTCCAAGTACCTTCACTAAGCTGGGTAGGTTAGTTACTATTAGTTCTATTTTACAGATGAACAAATTGATTTCCAGGGTGGTCTGGAGGCAGACCCAAGACTATAACAATTAGTAACAGATTCAAGTCTTTTTTCCTTCATCATTATCTTATGTTTATGTGAAGCAGAACCCAGTCATTTTATACTGTGGACTAAAAGAATCTATGCTCCACCTTCCCTTCGGTCATTGGGGAGCTTAATACACTCAACTTTGGAACTCATGTAGAACTTGCCACACATACTCTCCAACCATTAGTTTAGGCTCTTTACCATATGATGTGCTGCTTCACTTGTGCTTTTCCCTCCTCTCATTCTGGGCACACTGATCTAATAAATAAGTAGCATTGCTTCTGGCAAGAATATTTCAAAAGACTGCCCTACGAATCTCTCACCAGCCTTGTGACTACAAATTAAAACTTCTACATGACCACTATTTTGCTGTAGATATGTACTCATCTGGGGCAGCTAGGTGGCATAGTGGATAAAGTACCGGCCTTGGAGTCAGGAGTACCTGGGTTCAAATCCAGTCTCAGACACTTAATAATTACCTAGCTGTGTGGCCTTGGGCAAGCCACTTAACCCCATTTGCCTTGCAAAAACCTAAAAAAAAAAAAAGGTATGTACTCATCTGATTAAAACATAAGCTATTTGAGGCCAGAGACTTAATTAAAACCACTATGAGAGTGCCTATGCTTCCTGCATTTCCTCCTTTCAGATTTATCTTTTTTCCTTTACTATTGCTAACTCAGGCCTGATTCTGACCTTTATCTCATTGTTTGGGCACCGTTGTAATAGCCATTAGACTGAGTGTGTTATAGTATTCTGAGCATTGAATTGAGAGTCAAGAAGATTTGGGTTCAAATCCTAGGGAAGAAATTTACCAACTGGATGTCCCTTTAGCAATTCTCTTATAATGTTGTTGGGCCTGTTTCCTTCTTTACAAAATGACAGGGTTGGAATCATTAGCCTCTGAAGTCCCTTTTTTATTAATATTTTATTTGTTTTCCAATTATATACAATAGTAGTTTCTACCTGTCATTTTTTGTAAGGTTTTGAATTTTACAATTTTCCCCTACCCTCCCTTCCCTCCCCCATAGAAGACAGTCTGATAATCTTTATATTGTTTCTTTCCATGCTATTCATTGATCAAAATTGAATGCATTGAGAGAGAAATCATATCCTTGAGGAGAAAATAAAATATTAGAGATAGAAAAATTATGTAGTGTACTTTGTTAAAAAAATTAAAGGTAATAGACTTTGTTCTTTGTTTAAACTCCAAAGTTCTTTCTCTTGATACAGATGGCATTCTCCATCCCAGGTACTCTAAAATTATCCCTGATTATTACACTGATGGAATGAGCAAGTCCATTAAAGTTGATCATCACCCCATGTGGCTGTTATGGTATACAATGATCTTCTGGTTCTGCTCACCTAGCTCAGCATCACTTCTTGCAAGTCTTTTCAGGCTTCTGTGAAATCCCATTCTTCTTGGTTTCTAATAGAACTATAGTGTTCCATAACATGCATTTACCACAATTTGTTCAGCCATTTCCCAATTGATGGACATTCACTCTATTTCCAATTCTTTGTTACCACAAACAGGGATGCTATGAATATTTTTGTACAAGTGCTGTTTTTACCCTTTTTCATGATCTCTTCTGAAATCCCTTTAATCCAGCTCTAAATTTTATCTTTCTTTCTGGTCTTATCAGTCCACAAGAAGCATTTATTAATAATAATTTAGTTAACAATTTACTCATTAATAATAATTATTTACTATTAATAATGATGTTAATAAAAACAAGACCACACACATACACAATGTTTATTTTGTGTGTATATTTACATATATACATAGATATTCATACAAATGTATGTGTATATATGTATATACACATACCCACATAAACATATAGCACCTTATGGTTGGGTGGCTCAGTGAATAGTGTGCTAGTCCCAGAATTAGGAAGATCTCAGTTAAGATCCCACCACAGACATCTCCTAGACTTGTGATCCTGGGTAAGTTACTTAACTTTTGTTTGACTCAATTTCCTTATTTGTAAAATGAAGATAATAATAGCATCTTCCAGGAGTGTTGTGAGAATCAAATGAGATGTTAATTGTAAAATAATTAGCTTGGTGCTAGCTACATAGTAAGCATTAGATAAATGTTAACTTATTATTAATAATAATAATAATAATAATAATAATAATAATAATCCTATGAGGTAGATACTATTTTTTCCCTCATTGTACAAATGAGGAAACTGAAGTATGGAGAGATGAAGAGATACCCTAGTGTATCACTGGGAACTATCTGAGGTGGGTTTTGACCATAGGTCTTCCTGTCTTCAAACCTGTGCCTCTATCCACAGTGTGCCAATGGACTAAGCCCTGAGATATAAACAGAAAACCAGTCCCTGCCCTTAAGAAGCTTACATGCTACCATAAGGAGTGGAGGTGGAAGGCGGAGAAACAGTAGATATACAAATGAAAAATACACACTACATAGGCATTAATAAGAACTTGTGTTCTAACACCTGGGAGTGGGTAGAGGACCTAGGAAAGCTCTCTTTTAGGAGGAGACACTTTATCTGATTACTGAGGGGAACTGAGGGGAAGAGGTGGGGAGGGAGGATATTTTAGACTTGGAGGGATAGTCTGTGAAAGATGAAGAGACAGGTCAACTTTATCATTAGGACCAGATTGAAAGATTCCTCAAATCCCAGAGGAATTTGTTTTATTCTGGAGTTAATAGGGAATCATTGTAATTTCTTGAACAAGGGAAGTGGTTGTACTTTAGGATTTGAGGTTTCTGACTGTCACTTTACATACTTGATTCATATGGCATTTACCACTACCCCAAAATCCCAGGTATGAGTGTGTGTGCCTGCATGCATGTGTGTGTATAATATATACTATCATCTAGACACATCTTTTCTATTTTGTACTTGCTTTAAAAAAATCAATTGCCAAAGTGCAGAACTTTATATTTATTTGTATTAAATTTCATCTTACTAAATTGGGCCATCACTCCAGTCTGTCAAGATATTTTTATATTACAATTCTGTCATCTCGCATCTTGAATATTACCCATGCCTCTCACTTTCCTGTCATCCAAAAAATTGATCAGCAAGTCATTTGTCTTCATTCAAATAATTGATAAACATGTTGGACAGAACACACTCAAGGACACAACCCTTTTACAGAGACCCTTCCCTCCAGGTTGGCACCACTAATTGTTACTCTTTGGGCAACCTTCTATTTTTTTTTTTACCTTGATGGTCCTACTTTTCCCAGCTTTGGACCACAAGTGTTTCCCACTTTTTGTTTACTGTTATCCTAGAAATCATCGTCTCCTTGATTTTTCTCCATCTCCTTAACAGACTAGGAGAAAAATTCTAGAAATCATGATCATGAGGTTCAATTTAATTCTATGAGAATTCACAAGTGTGAAGAGGAATCCTAAAAAGCAAATGTATCTTAGATAACCTTAATTGAAGTATATCATCAGTGTTGACAGAAGCTATAATCTTGTCATCCTCTGTCCAATTTGGACACATCTTGTACATGGCAATCAATTCCTCAAGCCATGTTTTTTTTAATTAATTTTTTAAGTTTTGAACTTAACCAAACTCCTGTAAAATGATTATTTTCCATATACAAAGTAGAAGATAAAGATGAAAGTATATGAAAAGGATAATCACTATTCTATACATATTGCTGCATACATGTGTATGTATGTGTGTGTCTGTGTGTGTATGAATTTACATAAAATGTTTAAAAACTGGATGGAACATTTTAGGAAGGACCCTGTCAGACTGGAAATAGTATAGGGGAAAGTAATTAGAATGATGAAGGAACTCAAAACTAGACTGTAAAGGGATTCATCGGAGGATGACAATTGTCATAAAGTTTTTGAAGAGTCCTCCTCCTGGAAGAAAGATTAGGCATTTTTCCTTAGCTCTGGAGAGTTGAATTAGTATAAATGAGTAAAAATGAAAGGGAAACAGATCTTGTTTCAATATAAACAGATTAACTAATGCTTAAAATTGTCCAAAATGCAAAATATATACTGGAAGTTCTCAAATGAGATGATGATCTTGGGTATGTATTGTGGACAGAATCCATTCTTCAGGTAGGGAATTGACTTGGTCACCTCTAAAGATGCTTCTATTTCTAAATTCAATTCAAATATGAGCCAAGATATTATCTTGTGATGTCACTGGTCTTCTTCACAACAAAAGATGAACTAACTACACAGCACTGTGATTAGATGACTTAGGTGAACTATCATCAGGGTGTTCTATAAAAATCAAACTAAACCTAGACTTCTTTTTTCCCCCTCTCCTTCCCCTCTGTCTGTTTGGAACATAGAGAACTTTAGAATCAATGTATTTGGGTCTATGCATTAGAATTTGGATCTATTCTGGAGGAGAAGTCCCTCCAAACATTGCTCCATAGGCCCATATTGTCGAACCCTGAATGAGTCATTAAAGTTTTTTTGAATTTTCCATTGTGAAATGGGAATAATATTATTTGTATTTTCTGCCTTGCTGGGTTTCCTCTTAGAGGAAAAAGATCTCACAAACCTTAAAGACCTGAAATAAAGCAAACTTTTGCTAATAACCTGTTTTGCTACTAACCTGTTACTAACCAGGGTTTTGGAAGCTCCTGAGTCAGGAATTAATCATATAATAAGATAAATGTTAAGTCCTACAATTTGGTTCAAAAGTCAAGTCCTAGTGATCAGAACTGAGGGATGGGAGGGAGATAAAGTGGCAGTGATAAACATAATGATGACCACAGTAGGTTCAATTAGGTAACAAACATTATGCTCATACTATAATAACAAACAAGAGGGATAAGAAGAAAAAAAAACAAAAAGCTCCCTTCAATGAGCTTATATTTCATTTTGGAAAATAACATACACTCTTATAAATAAATGCAGAATGTATACAGATTAAATTTAGGGAAATTTAGGGATATATTAGCAACTGGTGGGTAATGAGGGCAAGCCCCATGTAGGACATGGCACTTGAGATATGGTTTGAGAGAACCTTGGGATTTGATGAGGTGATGATAGCAGGGAGCAGCACATTCCAAGCATAGGCAAAGATTGTGAACAAGGCAGAGATGGGAACTGGAGTGTTCTGTGAGAGAAACTACAAGCAGGCCAGTTTGGCTGAGCTGAACAATGTGTGTGTGTGTGTGTGTGTGTGTGTGTGTGTGTGTGTGTGTGTGTGTGTGTGTGTGTGTGTGTGTGTGTGTGTGTGTGTGTGTGAGAGAGAGAGAGAGAGAGAGAGAGAGAGAGAGAGAGAGATGTAATGAGTCTGGAAAAGTAGGATGATGGTAGAGTGTGAAGAGCTTTTAGTGGCAACCAGAGGGTTGGGGTATTTGATTCTAGAGTCAAGAGGGAGCTTATAGAGTAGGGTGACAGAAGCAGACGGATGTTCTAGAAATAGCACTTTGCAGCTGAATGACACCCTGATTGTAGAGAAGAGAGATGGAAGTTAGAGATTAGTAGACTTTTTCAATAGGTGATGAGAATCCTAACATTTCAGATGTGGGTGGAATCAATGATAAAAGATCATCTGGTTCAACTCCCTCATTTTGAGATGAGGAAAATGAATTCCAAAGAGGATATTTGACTTGCCTAAGGCCACACAGCTTTACATTTAGATGAAACAATATTGAACATAAACTCAGAGGTCTTTGGTTTGAGTCTTAGTCCTGGCACCAGTAGCTGTGATCTTGGAGAAGTCATACCTCCTTTCTCAGCCAAGGCTCCTCCTCTTCAGATATTATCATCAGTATTTGCATTACCACTGTCATAATGTTATACTAAGAAAAATCTTTTGTAAAAGTTTAAGAACTATAGGATCGAATTGTTGTTATTTTAGGGAGTAAGCAGAAGGTCCTGATTGTCCTAAATCTGGCATCCTTTTCACTGTGCTAGACATTTCTTCTCCTAAGCTAGTGCCCCAGTGAAAATATACCAAGTGCCTATGCAATTTCTAGATATTAATTGAACCTTGTTTGAATTTCTGTTGCATTCTTTTGGTCCTTTAATGGTTTAGATGACACTGTCCCCATTGTTTACCCTCATGTTCCCTGGAGAAGAGATTGTGAATTCTGGATTCAGATTCTTTAAGTGACTTTGTTGCCTAGTTCCTTCTGCCTCACCAAGGAATCAGTATAGACTGCCCATGACTGAAATAGAGCAAATAAGAGCCCATCAGTCTGAATAGGCAACATTCCAAAGTCCCTGCATTAAATTGAGTTTGGGAAGATGAGTTATGAGTGAACATTTTCATGCTCCTGTGATTGTGGTTATAATAAATTTGCCAATAATCTCCTTTAGCCATTTCCTGATGGCCAGGCACTTTATCAGGAGTTTGCATTCATGGCATCTGGTTTCTTGCTGCTTCAGGTAATAAATAGAAAACACAGGATTGAGAATATAGGAAAAAAAGATCGATTACTTTCTATTGGAAGAGCTTATCAGTCTTGAGAAATGAGATGTGAAAGTGTGTAGAGCAGACCTTCCCCAGTAAAACTTTGTTGGCAAACTGAGTTGGTTAATGTTTCTGCAAATAAGAAATACTCCCAGATCAACAAGACTATATCAGTCACCAGTATTTAGTGCCTGCTTAGTTTTAACCTCCACTAAACTACCATCTCAATTCTCCTTTGGATCTATAAGGGGATTACAAATTCTAAAAGCCTGTATGAACTTTTAAGTTTTGGTTCAGTAACTGGCTGAAATTTAGATTAAGAGGAACCAGGACAAATAGGTATTATTTTAAGTGCTGTTTAGCAGAGCGCCCACTGACTGAAGAGGAACCATAGGAGAATGTAATTTTTTCAGATACAAATAACTGATAAAGACAGAATGGTATGGTAGAAAGATCATTGACTTTCTAGTTAGAAGAGCCGGGTTCAAATCTCACTTCTGATACTTATTACTTGTGTGACTTTGGGAAAATAAATTAATCACTGGGGTTCAATTTTCTCACCCATAAAATGAGTGATATGTACTAGATGACCTTTGAGAACTTTGTAGTAGTAGAGGTTCCTACAGACACACAAAGATATTCTTCATAAGAAATGGGAGGAAACTGTGATCTGCTTTGGTGTTGAAGTTTAGCAGTGATGAAATGTTGGACTCTAGAATTAAGTGACCTGGTATACCATAAAGGATGCAAGAGAAAAAGATGCAACCTTGCCCTGGGGGAGTTTACTCAGTACTAGTGACTAAAGAGCAGGAAAAGAATAAAAGGAGGAATCAAGAGCCAGATTGTAAAGAAGTCATTTTCTCATCCCATGCTACTCATATGTTTAAAGTTAGACAAGAACTTAGAGGTCACCTAACACAACCCCCTCAATTGAGAGGTGATTTAAGTGACTTAACTAAGTTCACACAGGTAGCAAATTGCAGAACCAAAATTGGAAGTTTCTCTGACTTCAAAGACACTTTGCTCTTTCTATTGCCTATTTCATATTGATTTAGTGTTACTCTTAACCTGGGAGCTTCAGGAGAGACCAACTTTAGAGGCTTTTTTTTTAATTGGGAGATTTAGGTCTTTTTTTTTTAGTTTGTTTCCCTTAATTGATCACTTCCCCCCACTTCTCCCCCCTCACCTCCTTTCTCTTTATTCCTCCTTTCCTCCCCCCCTCTCTTCCTCCCTCCCTGTCACCTGCCCTTCCCTCCTAAGATGATATTTTTGATAACAGTAGGAGCTTATCAAACAATCAAATAACGAAACTGTGATTGATGATGCCTGATTAATAATATTAGAGTGATAAATAACACCAAGGAAGGGGCACAAAGATTTATAATTTTAGAGGGTAAGAAGGGAGAAGGTGAATGCTGAATAAATTCTATTCAATAGATTTAGCCCAGAGAAGGATACATTCCCACTTGGGTTTAAAAACTAACAATCTATAGGGAAGGGGTAGACTGGGAAAGGAAAAGATAAAGGAAGAAGGGACTGATAAAAGGGAAAGGAAGGTATAAGTGAAAATAAACTGAAAATTAAATTTTTAAAAGAAAAGTCAAAGGGGAACGATAGTAAAACTTTGGTGAGAAAGGAAAAAGATAAATATAATTGGAGAAAGAAAACATGGAGGGAAATACAGAATTAGTAATCTTAACTGTAAATATGAATGAGGTGAACTGTCCCATAAAACAGAAGTGTATAGCAGAATAGATTAAAAAAACCAGGATCCTAAAATATGTTCTTTACAAGAAGCACATTTGAAACAGAGAGATACACAAAGGTACAAGGGGTAAAGGTAAAAGGTTGGAGCTATATTATGCCTCAGATGAATTAAAAAAAAACTGGGGTAACGATCCTAATCTCAGGTAAAATAAAAGCAAAAATCAACCTCATTAAAAGGGATAAGGAAGGAAGCTACATCGTCTTAAAAGGCACCATTGGTAATGAAACTGTATCATTGCTAAACATGTATGCACCTAGTAGTATAGCATCCAGATTCCTAGAGGAAAAACTGAGTGAATTACAAGGAGATATAGAGAACAAAATTTTAATAATGGGAGACTTCAATCTCCCTCTCTCAGAACTTGATAAATTTAACAACAAAATAAACCAGAAGGAATTGAAGAAAGTGAATGAAATCTTACAAAACTTAGATATGATAGACCTCTGGAGAAAATTTAATGGGTGTATAGAAAAGAATATACCATTTTCTCGTCACTACATGGCACCTTCACCAAAATCAACCATGTACTAGGGCACAAAAACCTTATAATTAAATGCAGAAAGGTAGAAATAATAAATACACACTTCTCAGACTATGATGCAATAAAAATTACACGTAATAAAGGGTCAGGGAAAGATAAATCAAGAACTGAATGGAAATTAAATAACTTAAATAATGGGTGGATCAAACAGCAAATAATAGAAATAATCAGTAATTATATCCAAGAAAATGATAATAATGAGACATCATAACAAAATTTATGGGATTAGCCAAGGCAGTTTTGAGGGAAAATTTTATATTTCTAAATGCCTGTGTGAACAAAATACAGAAAGAAAAGATCAATGAATTGGGTATGCTACAAAAAAAGCTAGAAAAAGAACAAATTAAACAGCTCTAATTAAATACCAATTAGAAATTCTGAAAATAAAGGGAGAGATTAAAGAAATTGAAAGCAAGAAAGCCATTGATCTCATAAATAAAACTGAGTTGGTTTTATGAAAAAGCCGATAAAATAGACAAACTTTTGGTTAATCTGATTTTAAAAAAGAAATAAGACACTAAATTACTCATATCAAAAATGAAAAGGATGAACTAAGGATGGAACTAATAACCAATGAGGAGGAAATTAAAGAGATAATTCAGACCTACTTTGCAGAACTGTATGCCAATAAATTAGATAATTTGAGTGAAATGGATGAATATTTACAAAAATATAAACTGCCCAGATTAACAGAAGAGGAAATAAATTACTTAACCCTATTTCAGAAAAAGAAACTGAACAAACCATCAATAAATTCCCTAAGAAAAAGTCTCCAGGTCCACATGGATTTACATGTGAATTCTACAGAACATTTAAGGAATGATTAATTCCTAGTCTACATAAACTTTTAAAAAATAGGAGAATTAGGAATTTTGCTAAACTCCTTTTATGACACCAACATGGTGCTGATACCTAAACCAGGAAGAACTGAAACAAAGAAAATTATAGATCAATCTCCCTAATGAATATCGATCCAAAAATTTTAAATAAAATTTTAGCAATGAGACTACAGCAAGTTATTACCAGGATAATATACCACGATTAGGTTGAATTTATACCAGGCAGGCAAAGATGGTTCAACATTAGGAAAACATTCAACATATCTAAACATATGAATAGCAAAACCAACATAAATCATATGAATATCTCAATAGATACTGAAAAAGCCTTTGATGAAATATAACATCCATTCCATTCCTTGTTTTTAAGGTTTTTGCAAGGCAAACGGGGTTAAGTGGCTTGCACAAGGCCACACAGCTAGGTAATTACCAAGTGTCTGAGACTGGACTTGAACCCAGGTACTCCTGACTCTAGGGCCAGTGCTTTATCCACTACGCCACCTAGCTGCCCCTACATCCATTCCTTTTTTAAAACACTAGAGAGTATAGGAATAAATGGAGTTTTCTTTAAAAAAATAAATAGTATATGTCTAAAAATCATCAAAAAATATTAAATTTAATGGGAATAAACTCAGCATTTCCAATAAAATCAGGAATGAAACAAGGATGCCCATTATCAACTATTACTATTCAATATAGTATTAGAAATGCTATTAGTTGCAATAAGAGAAGAAAACGAAATTGAAAGAATGGGAATTGGCAATGAGGAAACAAAACTTTCACTCTTTGCAGATGATATGATAGTACATGTAGAGAACTCAAGAAAATCATCTAAAAACTCCTTGAAACAATTTACACATTCAGAAAGTAGCAGAATATAAAATAAATCCACAACATCATCAACATTTCTATATATGAACAACAAAGCCCAAGAGCAAGAGATAGAAAGAGAAATTCCATCTAAAACAACCGTAGACAACATTAAATACTTGGGAATCTGCCTTCCAAGGCCAACCCAGAAACTGTATGAACACAATTATACTCCTTACCAAATAAAGTCAGATCTAAATAATTGGAAAAATGTCAAATGCTCATGATTAGATCAAGCTAATATAATAAAAATGACAGTTCTACTCAAATTAAATTACTTGTTCAGTGCCATACCAATCAAACTACCAAATAATTACTTTACCAAGCTAGAAAAAAATTAGTAACAAAATTCATCTGGAACAACAAAAGGTCAAGAATAGCAATGGAACTGATGAAACAAATGTAATAGAAGGTAGCCTAGCTCTACTGGTTAAAGTGGCCTACCTCTACTAGTACTGGTTAAGAAATAGAATAATGGATCAGTGGATTAGACTAGGTTCAAAAGAAACTACAGTAAATGACTGCAGCAGTCTACTATTTGACAAACCCAAAGACATCAGCCTCTGGGAGAAGAACTCACTATTTGACAAAAATTGTTGGGAAAACTGGAAAATAGTATGGCAAAAACTAGGCATAGATACACATCTCACACCCAATACCAAAATCAGGTCAAAATGGGTAGAGGATTTAAACATAAAGAGTGATATCATAAATTAATAGAGCAAAAAATTACTCTATCTGATCTATGGAAAAGGGATAAATTTATGACCAAACAAGAATTAGAGTACATTATAAACTGCAAAATGAATGATTTTGACTATATTAAATTAAAAATGTTTTGCACTAATAGAAACAATGCTGCCAAAATTAGAAGGAAAGTAGAAAGCTGGGAAACAATCTTCACAACAAAGATTTCTGATAAAGGTCTCATTTCTAAAATATATAGAGAATTGCATCAAATTTATAAGACCACAAGTCATTCCCCAATTGATAAATGGTCAAAGGATATGAACAGACAGTTTTCAAATGAAGAAATTAAAGCTATATATAATCATAGGGAAAATTGCTCCAAATCACTATTGAAATTAAAACAATAATGAGGTATCATCTCATACCTATTAGATTAGCCAAGATGAGAAAAAAAGGAAGATGATCAATGTTGGAGAGGTTGAGGGAAGATTGGGACATTGATGCATTGCTGGTGGAGTTGTGAATAGGAAAGCAATATGGAAGAGTAATAAAATTATTCATACCCTTTGATCCAGCAATTCCAATTCTAGGTCTTTATCCAGAAGAAATTATAAAATATGGGGAAAGTCCTTCATGTTCCAAAATATTCATAGCAGCTCTTTTTGTAGTGGCAAAGAATTGGAAATTGAGGGGATGCCCATCAGTTGGGGGATGGCTAAATAAATTATGGCACATGAGTACTATGGAATACTATTTTTCTATAAGAAACCATAAATGGTCGAACTCTAGAGAACTATGAAATGACTTATGGGATCTAATGCTGAGTGGAGAGAGTAGAACCAAGAGAACAATGGACACATCAACATTATGAGATAAACAATCTTAATGGAAGCAACTCTTCTTTGCAGTCCAGTGGGCTATTATCCCCAACCAGAGGATTCAAAACAAAACACACAGAAAAAAATCCTTCCAAATCTAAAGAACACTTTATAAAAATTATCTCTTACGTATTTCTTTCCCTTAATCCTAATTCCTCATGTCAAAAATTACTAATTCGTAAACATATTTAAGAAAATATGTATGTAAAATGCTACCCTGACTGTTCCCTGCTGAGGGGAGTGGGGCGTGGGAAGGGAGGGTGGAGGGAAAGTTTGCAACTTGGAAATGTAAGTGTATATATGGTTGAGAATAAATAATTTTTTTAAAAAGATATATAAAAATAAAACAGAGCACCTTAAAACTGATGTAATTGGAAATATATATATATATACACATAATATATATACATATTTTAAAATATGCTTTTTAAGTCTTTTTTCTATGAAAATTCACTTTTTAATGAAGGAAAATTGAACTTTCATGCAATTGACATTAATATGTGAGACATCCACATACTCCAGTACGAACAACACTAAACATTCTTTTTCTTTTTTTTTTTTTTTTTGAATTTTTGCAAGGCAACTGGGGTTAAGTGGCTTGCCCAAGGCTACATAGCTAGGTAATTATTAAGTGTCTGAGGCCAGATTTGAACTCAGGTACTCCTGACTCCATGGCCGTGCTCTATCCACTGCGTCACCTAGCTGCCCCGACACTAAACATTCTTATTCCATAGTTTTATTTAACATAGTTTCTTCTTTCCTTAGCCCAAATGTCATTCCTAGTCTTCCTTCCTCTCTCTGTATACCATACTGATTGACCTGTCTCAGAACCAAGTGATAGTGGAAAGGAAACAGGATTGGAAACTATGGTGGATATTTAAGAGTTTCTGGTTTTGTAGATGTCATTTCGTCCATTCCTTCAATTCCAAGGGTCAAAAGAACTTAAATGTACAAATTATATTATTTGTACATCTGAGTTCTCTTTCCTCTGGCTTTTGAAAGTTCCATAGTGCCTGATTATTTGATCATCAGTTATTTGGAAAACTCTGACTTTTCAAATAAACCATATTGGCTGCAGATTTATAGCCAATTTAACTAGTGACCATTTTACAATCAATTTCCTATTAAGGAAAAACTTGTTCTTATGTCTTTTTCTTTCTCCTCCCCTCCAGATGGAAACCAAGGAATCTATAGTTTCAAAAGCTGAGTTGGCAGATTTTTAGCTCTTTTTAGCTGACATGGGCAGTTTTTACCTCCAAGTAAATTTGACAGAGCTAGTAACCTAGCTTGTTCTTAGACCCTCTTTTCATGAATTTCCTTGGGAGTTTTCTCCTATTTCTGCTCTTGGTGGAAGCTGGAAAAGAGGAATTTAAGAAAAGATAGAATTATAGTTACTCTTCCCCCCTACTCTTGCCCCCTAGAATGTAAAGATGGTCAGGTAGGAGCCTCTAATCCATATTCTGCAGTGTGATCTGAAATAAGGAGAAACATTCAGGAAGGACAAGTAGGAATCAGGAAAAGTCCCCTCCCTGCAGATCTTTGGTGGAAAAGTTATGGGATAAAATAAAAGCTCTTCTATTTAGCTTTCAAAGCCCTATTCAAAATGGTTCCAGTCTTGCTGGACACAATACCCTCACATCATCATGTTATGGAGATATCAAGCTCTGCATTCCCCAAATCAAACTGGATATAGACCAGAATTCTTTCTGAAAAAAAAAATCTGTCAATCCAGAATTCTGTGTTATAAAAATTGCTTTATGCATTGTCCTTTTATTATATTGAAGTGAAACAAGTCTATTTTCTTTGGCAATAGCTTCACCTGGATTTACTGCTTTGTCAATGGTGTCTACTGTATATTTTTATTAAATATTCAAAAATATTATTTTTTACAAAAAGGATTATGACAGTTTTATTGTTTAAAGCTGATTTAGCTTAGAAATTTAGAACCATTGTATAGAATTCCCCTTTTTTTGAGGATTCCACTTAGAGTAGGGCTTCTTAACTTCTTTGTAGTTAAATTTCATGGAATATGTGACCTTGAATAGGGAAAAATGCATCTTTATTTTGACGAAAGATAAATAAAATTTGACATTTCCTTCAATTGTGAGTAAAGGCCACAATCAGTTATTATGAGGGGGTTCTATAGGCTTCACTAGTCTGCCAAAGAAGTCTATGGCACAAAAAAAGATTAAGTACCCCTCAATTAGGGGAATCAATTTAGATTTCCCATGGATCGTTCCAGAATAAACCTATGCAGTAGGTAAAGCGATGTGATTTGGAACTAGGGCAGAAGTTTTTCTATTCAATCAAAAGTAAACAAGTGTTTATTAAAAATCATCTGCACATCAGTCATTGTGTAAAGCACAGAAGAATATGTATGAAGAGTGAAACAATCCCTGCTTGCATAGATCTTGCATTCTACCAGGAAAGAACATGTCTCTCTCACTGTGTGTGTTTATGTAACTTGTTTAAGTGTAAAAAAAAATTCAAGATAGTTTGAAAGGCAGGGCTCCAGATTTGAGGGATAAGGGAAAGTTTCATATGTAGAGAAGGTGGTGCTTAAAATGAGACTTGAAGGAAAGAGACAATAAAATGGAGGTGAGGAGAAAAATGTATAGTGCAAAGGCAGATTGGAATGCTGTGGGAAAGACAAAAGAAGAGATCATTTTGGCTGGCCTGAAGAGTGAAGGAAAGGGTATTGTGTCCAGTAAGACTGGAACCATATTGAATAGGGCTTTGAAAGCTAAATAGAAGAGCTTTTATTTTATCCCACAAGCAATAGAGATTGAAGGAGTAGATTGAACAGGGGAGTTACACGGTAAGATTTGTGTTTAAGGAAGATCACTTTGGTGGTTGTATGGAAAATATGCCTGATTGATTTGAAGCAGAGAGGCCAATTAGAGATCTTTGTCATCATCTCTGCAAGAGTTGAAATGGTTTTGAACTAAGGTCTGAGAAGATACTGGGATGTGACTTAGAGAAGCTGAAAGGTTAAATAGGACAAGATTTGTCAACTACTGTAATTAGATTTGTCAACTACTGTAATTGGAAGGAGAGTGAGGAGTCAAGAATAATGTCAAGATTAAAATCCTAGGGGCGGCTAGGTGGTGTAGTGGATAAAGCACTGGTCCTGGAGTCAGGAGTACCTAGGTTCAAATCCGGTCCCAGACACTTAATAATTACCTAGCTGTGTGGCCTTGGACAAGCCACTTCACCCCATTGCCTTGCAAAAACCTAAAAAAAAATTGCCTTTGACTGAAATAGTTTCTAAAAGGGTTTCCTTTTTGGGGGGAGGAGATAGAGTTTGATTTTGGGAATGCAGAGCTTGATGTCTCCATAATATGATGATGTGAGACTGTAGCTTTCAGAGTAGAAACTACAGCTGTTTCTATAGATCTGTGAGTCATTTTCATAGAACTGATAATTCAAACCTTGGGAACTGATGAAGTTACTAAGAGAAGAAATTGGGACAATAAGAGAGGAAGGCCTAGCACAGAATTTTGGGGATCATACAAAGATGTAATGTGAATGATGAATAAACAAAAGAGGTAGAGAATGAATGGTCAGATAGATAAAAGAAAAATCATGTAAGATTAATGTCTCAAAAATGTAGAGAAGGGATATCCAGAATGAGATGAGGTGGTAAAAATGAAACAAAAATTGTTCAAACTATCAATTGTATATTGCAGATTTTGTCATGTGAATCAGTTCATACCTCTTCTCATGTACAAGTACCTCTGACATTTTCTCTATGACTCTTGAGCTAGGCATTTGGACTCTTGGACCACAGCTTTCTGATCTATAAAGTACATAAAGTTGACTATCTTGTCTCTAAAATGGCAGAGGATGTGTCCCAGAGAGGACATGTTTTGGTCTAAAGGAGAAAAGCAGCCCATAGTACTTACATATTTTTTATATTTACATGTATATTTTAATATATTTTTCTGAACCCAACAATAGCAACAAAGAAATAAAATGGACTTTTTATTAGAACTGAAAAGCAAGTTAGATGTAAAACTGAAAATTTCTCTTATGTACAGCTTTTCTTTTTAAGTATATAAGTAATTCAGGGAGTAGCTGTCAAACCTGTCCTGCTTGTTCACTCTTCTTTCTGGTCTTCCTTCAGTCCCAGGGCACTTCTTCAATGAATGTTGTGCTTCCTGAGTTGTAATCATCAGTGATACCCTTGTGGCTTTTCTATACACTAACTGTCAGTGTTTGAGGGCTCCACTTGGGTTGGTGTCTTATGGTAAAACAGATGTTACTTACGCTCCCTATCTCTGGTTCCTCAAAACATATTGCTTTTGGTCATAGTGATAACTTGTAATGATGTGAAGGTCAAGTAGCTGAATTAGATAACAGGGCATATTGCTATGCCTAGTGCTTTCGAGAGGAATGAATGAATTAACTCCAAGTTTTCTGACTGTAACTTTTATTTTTTCTTTTTCTTTTTTTTTTTGTAACTTGTATTTCTTTAGATACAAGAATATCCAGTCGATCTCAAAACCAACCAACTCCCCTTCTTACGAAATCCGGATATCCTAGTGGGAGAAAATGATCTAACAGCTCTTAGTTATCTTCATGAGCCTGCAGTTTTGCATAATTTAAAAGTCCGTTTCTTGGAGTCAAACCATATCTATACCTACTGTGGTAAGTGGGGAGTTGGTATTTGGATGGTCTGCATGCACTTGTGTTTGTAAGTGCTTTGCATCATAAAGATGAGAAATGTTAAACTCAAATTTGGCAGCAATACTAATTTCACTGCTGCATTTGATGAGCGACCCTCATCAGAAACCCTTGAATGTTTTGCAATCAGTGCACATTACTCAATTAACCTTCCCTGCATCCCTGGGGATGATTGTCATAATTGCTCAACAAAGGAGGAAACAGGTCCACGTTGAGCCAAATCCCATGAAGGGATTTGCTCAGGTCCAGTACCTGAAATTGCAAGGAGAGTGAGGACATTGCAGGCATCTGCAAAAATATTTTTCTCCTATTCTAGATGTTGATCACATATCTAATAGATTGTGGATTTTTTTTTTTAAACGGGGGAAAGAAATAGAGGAAGAAACTGGAAGATGGCAGTAACCATTCCCAATTGATATTCTGTGAAGCCACCAGACAGATACCCCAATACCAAAAGGATTCCAATACTGGATACCACATGAAAAAGAGCAGGACGGGATTGACTTTCTTTTCTGTTCTTTAATTCACCTTTTCTGAATTATAGATTCCTCTCTTCATTTTTCTTCTCCCAGTTATTGATAGTGAGGCTGGCCTCACTCCCATTTTAATGAGGACTTTTCATTCACATTCATTAAATGCATACTGGGTGTGAAAACTGTGTTAGACATTGAAACAAATAGGAGCAGGATGAAATCTGGGTCCTCAAGCAGCTTAACATCAGTAAGCATTATAGAAGATGAAAAGCATCCATTGTGCCAAGTACAATAATATAATGAATCTAACTTAGAGTCAAATGGTCCTCATTCCTGATTCCATTCAGCAATATTTGCTGAAGTGCCTAAAGGCAATCAGGTGACATAATAGTGAGAGTGAATCCTGGACCTGCAAGTAAGAATACCTGACTTCAAATCTGATTTCAGACACTTATTAGCTATATGACCCTTGCAAGTCATTCAATGTCATATGCCTCAGTTTCCTCATCTATAATTGGGGATAATAATAACTAGCACCTCACTTTCAGGGTTGTTGAGAGGGTGAAGTGCAATAACAAGTGTGATGCATTTTTGCAAACTTTGTGTATAAAGTACTAAATAAATTCATAAATGCTAGTTACTTTTATTAGTACCACTATTATATGCTAGATTTTTAAAAATAGGAGACACCGTATCTGATAGAGATGATATAAAGACAAAAAAAAGAAAGAAAAAGAAAATGTTCCTGCCCTCAAGGAACTTTTTTTTATTAAGGGGGAAGGGGTAAGGAAAACAACATATACATAGAAAATTAAATATAAATTATCCAAAGAGGATCAGTTTAGGTTTTCTGTTCTAATTATTGAAGGAAGCTAAAGATTCTGAGAATTAGAGGTGTGTAGGGAATATTGTTGAGTATTTTCAGTCATGTCCAACTCTTTGTGATCCCATTTAGGGTTTTCTTGGCAAAGATACTGGACTGATATGCCTTTTGTTTGCCAATTCCTTCTCCAACTTATTTTACAAATGAAAAAACTGAGGCA
Organism: Macrotis lagotis; assembly: GCF_037893015.1. Taxonomy (NCBI): domain Eukaryota; kingdom Metazoa; phylum Chordata; class Mammalia; order Peramelemorphia; family Peramelidae; genus Macrotis; species Macrotis lagotis. Next base: position 306,237,353 of record NC_133666.1, read on the forward strand.
AACAGGATTTGTAAGTGACTTGCTCAGGGTCACACAGCTAATAAGTGTCTGAAGTGGAATTTGAACTCATGAAAACAAATCTTGATTCCAAGTCTAGTGCTCTATCTACATATGCCACTTAGCTGCCCAAAGAAGGAGTGGACTCTAGTAAAGGGCACAGTCATAGTTGAAAGAGTGATTTTACATTTTCAAATGAATAGAGTAGGATTTGTGATTGTTGCATAAGAGTCTTCCTCTTGCTTAATATCATGGATTATGCCTGAACTTCTTCAGATTTTTGACCCTTTCATATTTTTTCACCTTGATCTACAATAACAGCTATCAAATTAGGATGCTTTTTCTTATGGAGTGGCTGTAATTAGATCAACATAGCATACCACTTCTAATGTTTGAGAAATGACATTTTCCAAATGGTGAAAAAATAATTTCCCAAATCTGTTTGAAAGTTGATGAAGTCTTATGTCAAATACAACAAAACCACTAATATCCAGTACCTTCTATTAAAAGTTTACCCCCCCCCCGCCCCAGTCCTCCTACTATCAAGTGTCTCCTCTGATACCTACTCTATTATACTGGGCAAGTCACTTAACTTCTCAGTAACCCAGGGAACTCTCTAAGACTAAGTTAAAGAGGAGAAGCCATTTTCACTGACAGTATGAGTTGCTTCTCTCAGTCTTTAAATCCCCTGTTCAGTCACTTCTTCCAACCCCACAAAATATAAAAAAGAAACAAATTAAAACAAAATTAACTGGTGTCAGGGTTTTCATAAAAACTTAAAATAGAACAACTTTAAAAGCTTGTCCTGGAGTGACTACATTTGTAACTCAGGATCTTATGTTTTCTCCTCTTACAGCCCCATGCAGTAATCTTCAAATTTCAGAATTATAAATCTGGGACATCAAAATCCCCATGGATCAAAGAAGTAGTTCTGTTTAGTAGCATATCTTTGCTTATTAAGTTTAGAAATGTAGAATTAAAAATTTCAAATTTTTTCATCAATTTTGTATTAATCACAGCTTGAAACCAAATGGACTTTCCTATTTAAACTTTATTTAAGTGGAGTGTTATGCCCTAATATTTTAATAATCCTGAATTAAGTTGTAATTTTATGCCAGTGGAACATTTGAGATGAATTGGTGTCTATCTTTCTCTCAAAGAATGAAAAGCTCTGTCAACATTTCTCCATTATTCTCTGTTTTAGTCAGACAAGTTAATCATATGGGAAATTCAAATCCCCTCACTACCAATAACTGGGAGGAGAATATTACAGAGAATAGACTCGCAGTTACCTTTGCCTATATACATACACCTGTCTCACTCCTGGCTTCTTTTAAGGATCTTTTAAGATCCTGAGATAAAACTTTCATGAGAAGAAGAAAGAAATTAGTTTCTTCCCCTCCCCGCTGCAAAAAAAAGGCACCAGTCAAATTTCCTCATCAGCTCTTCTGACTTACTCAGTAAAATAGGTTTAGGTAATATCTCTTAAGTTCCCAGAATGATGCTAGGGAATGGAGATGGGAATGGGGATGAGGGAGTAGAATACATAAAAGTACTAGAAATCAAATCTCTGCCCATAAGGGGTTCATTATGTAACTGAGAAGGCATATACATGCAAAACAATTATTGCCTTCCCACTTTTCATCTGTTTGGAGATCTTTGTAGAAAGTTGAGGCCAGGTGTCATAGCTCTGCCTAAACTCAGTTGCTTTGTATGTTTGCAGGTATTGTACTTGTTGCCATCAACCCCTATGAGCAGTTACCAATCTATGGACAAGATGTCATCTATGCTTACAGTGGCCAAAACATGGGGGACATAGACCCCCACATCTTTGCAGTTGCAGAAGAGGCCTACAAGCAGATGGCCAGGTGAGCATTACAGTAGCCAAAGGTGTGATCTCCTTCAGTGCTGAAAAGACATTATTATTAAATTATTATTTTCTACCCATTCTATACCTTTTACTTTATCCTAACACTGGTGTGCAGGTTGGAAAGAAGAGAAGAAAAATAACTTGGAAGTAAAAACAATTCAATTCTTAGTCCTTGTCAATCTCTTACATCTTCTTCTAGCTAGGCTGAGGATGGATTGGGAGAGCTATAATTGTCTTTCTCAAACATCTGAAATAGGAATAAGGATTACCAAGGAAATAGTTTACCTTTCACTTCCTTTCTTTCTTGTTGCCTTTTTCCCTAAATTTCTGGTCTAATAGGACTCAGTTTTTAAGACTGTGATGTTTGATGTTGTGCTTTCCCTAGTCAAACTTTTTGACCCATGAGTTTGTTTGTTTGTATTAACTATGTTAGTGCTTGGAGATAACTAATAAGGACTATGTCCTCAAGTTGCAAGTGAATCAGAAAAATCTTGGGGTTTTCTTGTTGTTACTTAAAAATAATGGATAGATAAAATGACTACTGAGTTCAGGCACACCGAAAGAAAAAAGCTCTCATTCTCCTGAGGGCTGAATGTCTGCTCTTTACCTAAGGATTTGGCATGTTTCTTGAAAATGGAAAAGGAATTCAATTCTTGTCTCAAGTGTGCTGCATCTGAAGTATAGCTCTTGTCTGCATTAGCAATTTATCAGAAGTACCAATTACAGTTAAAAATCTGAGACTTCATCCTTATGGCTAATATAACTTACTGTTTCTTAAGTGGGTATCATTCATTTGTATGCCCAGGGTGGGAAGGAAGGGATTGTGAGGGGAAAATTGTCTCACTTATGTAAGCACATGGTTTTAGTGGTTCTGGGTCTGTGGTTTGACCAACACAAGTTTCCATTGGGGAAAGGTCATGTTACCATTTTTCTTACTCATTTATAACATTTCATTGTAAGTTGTAAAACTGGGAATATAAAAGGCTATTTCATCATAGCTAGAGAATGTCTTTATTCAAAACCAATAGCAGGATTCAAAGAACTGGAAATCTATTTCATGGGAAGATTTACAATAATTTTATTTTTACTAAATGTGGCAAGGGTAAAACTGAGCCAAAGTGATTATAACCTTTGATCTCTAATGGCATAATTAACAGTAAATATTGTATTACTATCCTACTAGAGGTTGTTTCCAAAGACACAAACAAGAATCACCCCTTTTCATTCAAATACTTACTTAAGGTATCTGTGAATGTTTTTATGTCTGTGAATCTGTTCATGTAATTTTAAGTGGATGGTTATAGGGGAAAGTAGCTGTGGGTGGAATAAAGACTTTAACTAGTATCATATGCTACTTGAACTGAGTGAGCTCTGAGGGGAGCTAGAGCTGTGACTGAGAAGCTATAGGGAGGGAGTTCATTCCAAGAAAGAGAGAATGGCCTATGCAAATACACAGAGACAGGAAATTTACTTATGTCCAACAGTTGAAGCAAATAGTCCAATTTGACTGGAATTTAAGAGTACACAAAAAGCAGTAGTATATAGTAATCCAGGAAAAGTAGGCTGAGGTAACCAATGAAGGTCTTTAAATGACAAATATAGGAGTTTGTACTCTATGTTAGTCAAGTAGGAGTTGTGAGAATCATAGGCTCACAAAAAAAGTCAGATTTGGAAGAGACCTCAGTAGTCATCTTGTTTAACCCATACAGAAAAGAAATTCTCACTAGAATAAAACCAACAAATAGTTGTCTAGCCCCTGCTTGATAGACTTCATGGAAAGAGGAAAGTGACTAACTCTTGAGGTAGGCAGCCTATTCCATGTTTGAATAGCTCGAATTTTAAGAGTGTTTTTTTCTGATGTTATATCCCTTCTACTCATTGCTCCTGGTTCTATCCTCCATAGTCTAATAGAACAAATATAATCCCTCTTCTCACATGGCAGCCTTTAAAGGCAACTATTCTGTCTCCCATGAGACTATTCTACTTCAGATTAAAATATCTAGTTCTTTCAACAGATCCTTATAACACAGATTTAAGTTCTCTTATCATCTTTAATGCCCTTTTCCAATACTCTGCATATTATTGGTCTCCTTAAACTGTGGTGATACCTGGATCTTACTTCAATACTCTAGACAAGGGCAGAGTACAGTGAGACTATTGAGTCAATTAGTCTAATCAGAAAGCATTTTCAAAGCACCTACTATGTTCTAAGTATTGCAAAAAGCCCTGGGAGTATAAAAATAAAAGTAACATGTGTCTTCAAGGAATTTACAAAATAATGGGGAAGTTAACATGCAAATGGCTGTGTATAAACAGTATTTGAAATTTCACTCCATACAAATATATGCACATACACACACACATATATGAAGGGACAGAGGGGGAGGGAAGAGAGAAGGAAAAAGGCAAAGAGGGAGAGGATGACTAGAGATAATCTAGCTGAGTTATATGAAGACTGACTGGAAATGTAAGAAAATGACAGATTATGAAAGACTTTATTAAAAAACTATACTTATGCTACTTCTCTTTAAAATATCTCAATATTACAATTGTTCTTTTTTTTTTCTGCCCTATGACACTGCAACCTCATACTGATGCTATGGTCTCCTAAATCCTCCAGATCTTTTTTCTTTTTTTTCAGTATTGCTTTCTCATCATTCCTCTCTTAGTTCATACTTTTGATGCTGCTTTCTTCTTATACCCAAACATAAGGCTTTATTTTATAGTCAATATTCAAATAGATATTTCTTAAATGCCTACTTTGTACCAGACACTAACCTAACATTTTAAATTCATCTCTATTGAATTTCATCTTGTTAGATTCAGCCCATTGCTTTGGATTCTTAAAATGATTTTAGATTCTAGCTCTGTCATCCAGCGTGTTTGTTATCTCTTACAGTTTGATGCTATTTTCAAAAAGAACAAGCATACCACTTATGCTTTTATTGAAATCACTGACAAACATATCAAACAGCACAAGACCAAACACAAAGCACCTAGGTTTCTCCATCAGAGACCTACATTGATGCTGAACAATTGGCAGTTTCTTCTCTTTGAATGTGGCTCTTCAACTAATTTTGAAATCCATAGGGCTATATATTTATCTGATCCATATCTCTTCATATTTAATGCAAGAATAGTATGAAATAGTTTACCAGTGTTTTATTAGTATCTAGGTAAGCTACATCCACAACATTCTCCTCATTACTGTTTTATTTTTATCCAAAAAGAAATCAGGTTAGTCTGGCAGAACCTGTTCTTGATGAAACCATGATGAAACCTCTTTGATATCATTGTGTTGATACAAGGAGTGTGTTGAACAAGGAAGTAAATGCATGTGCTATAAGAATATTATTTTGTTCCCTAATAGATAAATTATCAGATGTTATGAACAAACTTCTCTAAATAAAAAATTGTAAATTATTAACAACTTTATGAAAGATGACTCCAAATCACTAATAATGATATTTCCATCAGTTTAATTGAGGTTTTACTTCATACCTAAAAAAATTGGCAAAGAGGGAAAAAATGGAAAAAGCCAATATTGGGGGGACTGTGGGAAGACAGGCACATTAATTGCCTTAGTGAAGCTGTGCATTGGTCCAACCATTCTGGAATGAAATTTAGAATTATATTTAGAAAACAGTCAATAATAAAGCACTTATTAAGTTCCTATTATGTTCCAGAGCTGGACTAAGTGCTGAAGATACAAAGACAAAAGTGAAACGTTTCTCACCTTAAGGGGTTTATCATCTAATGAGTCATATAACATGGCGATGTAAAGGTTATAGATAAGGACAGAAACTGAGTGTGTGATTTCATTTGTCTATGGAACTTTCCAATATGGCAACTCCTTTTACCTTATTGATCAGCACTTTTCTTAGAACACTGAGAGTGCAATGGATTCCATAATCTATATGGGTCTGAGGCAGAATTTGAACTCATGTATTCTAGCTTTGAGACCAGTTCACTATTCACTTTGTCATCCTCGCTCCTTTATATAAAAAATAAAGTTTTTTTAAGAGGGAGTATACTAACATCTGGAAGATGATCATAAAAGTCTCATTTAAAAAGTAAAACTGCAGAAGAAACTTGAAGGAAATCAGAGGTTCCAAAGACAGAAGTGAGGGGAAGTGCATTCTGCACCTGTGGGACAGTCATTGTGAGATGGGAGATAGAGGCATCAAGTATGACCAACAGCAGGAAGGCTATACTTTCCTTTTTTCCCCTTTACTGAAATTGAATTACTTTTTCCAAATACATGCAAAGATAGTTTTCAGCATTTAACCATTTGCAAGTTTATGAGATCCACATTTTTCTACCACCCCCTTTCCCTCACCCCTCCCCATGGCATCAAAAAAACTGGTAAAAGTTTTTCATGTACAATCATGTTTAACATATTTCCATGTCAGTTGTGCTGTGAAAGAGGAATTAGAACTAAGGGGAAAGGGAAAAAATGATAAAAAGAAGAAAAAACATGAAAGAAGTTTTTAAAAAAGTGATCATAGTATGTTTTACTCTGCATTCACAATCCATACTTTTTTTTCTGGGTGTGGTTGTCATTTTCCTTAACAGGATTCTGAGGATTAACGATGTCCCTCATAGTTGATTATATCAGTGTCACTGTTAATGTATGCAATATTCTCTTGCTTCTGCTCCCTTTAATTAGCATTTTTCTAAAGTCCAAGGCCATGCTTTTTTACAGAAGTCCCACACTAAAGTCAATACCATATTTCCCCATGTATAAGACATTTGCATTTATGAGACGCACCTTAATTTGGGTGCCCAAAATTTGAAAAAATATATATACATATATATATATATATATATATATATATATATAAAACATAAAGTTATTGAAATCAAGTTTATTTATCATAAGATTCATACACCTCATCACCATCAAAGCTCCCATCCATTAGCTCATCCTCATCTGTGTTTGATGATGAATCACTATCTTAGGAGAGGCCCTGACTGCTCTCCTGCCTGTGCTCTGTGGTTGACCACAAGCTCTCCCTGGGCAAGTCTAGTGCGTGGACATATGCTCAGTCCATTCTGTTTCATGAACCTGAAGCACTAATTGTGTCCTTTGAAATCAATCACCTATTTTTTCATCAACAATTCTTCCTGTCTCCTGCTGAACCATCTTTGTGGACACAGGAATTCCACTTGCCCTTTGCTCTTCAGTTCATCTCTTCAATTCCCTGTCAAAATCAGGCCATTTGGCTCATGGTCTTCTTCTGCCTTGGTGTTTTCAGGAGAATTTCTTCTTCCCATAGCCAGTCATGGATTGTTTTCTCAGTTGGAGGAGGACCAAACAGACATTCAGTAATAGGATTTCTATTCACTTTTGCAAACTGGATCACTTTGAACTTGAATTCAACACTGTATGAAAATCTTTTCTGAGCCATTTCTTGGCAGAACATGGCAAAACATAACCTAATATACTGGTAACAAATGGGAAACAATGAGCTCAAAGACAACAAGTGTGAGAAAGTGGGAAATGGAAGTAAAAAAATCTACAATAATAAAAAAATCTACTATATAAGATTCTCCCAGTTTTTAGACCCCAAATTTTCCAAAAAATAGGGTGAGTCTTATTCATGGGGAAATATGGTACTAAGCTCTGGAAATTCAAAGACAAAAATGAAGTGGGTTTTACCCTTTAGGAGCTAATATTCTAATGAGAAGACAGCATATTTAATTATAAATACATATAATACCTTATATATAATATTTATAAAGTATTACAAAGTACGGGAATTGAGGTTGCACAGTGGATGGAGCATTGGTACTAGAATTATAAAGACTCATCTCCTGAGTTCAGAACTGGACTCAGACATTTACTAGCTGTATGACTCTGAGCAAGTTATCTAATTCTATTTACCTCTATTTCCTCATCTGTAAAATGAACTGGAGATGGAAATAGCAAACCACTCTAGTATCTTTGCCAAGAAAATACCAAATGGAATCATGGAGAATCAGACATGATTGAAAATGACTCAACAACAACAAAGTTGTTATTAAAAAGGAGGCTGGGGTAGTCAAAAAATGTTTCTTATAAAAAAGTGGTGCTTATGTGGAATATTGAAGGAAACTGGAGATTCTGAAAGACAGAGATTCAGAAGCAGTGCATTCTAGGCTTGAAGGACAAAGACATGGAAGATGGAGTGGTTTTTTGAAGAAAAGTAGTCTGATATGCCAGGGTCTTAGAATGAATTGAGGAACATCATGTGTAAAAAGCTTGGAAAAGTAAAAAGGAGCAGTGTTGTAAAGACTTTTAAATTTCTAAAGTGCATTTGCACTTTAGAAAAAATACCTTGATGGCTATGTGAAGGACACAAATGAAGACAATCTGAAAGAACAATATATCAATAAACTGATATATAAAGGAGGAAGAGAATATCTCTGGCAGTTCTGTGAAGAAAGACTTGGAAAAGGAGATTTGGGCCAGGGGAATGAACTAAATATAAGTGAAATGATGGGGGCATGAGCTAGCATGGTGGCCATTTGGGTAGAAAGATGGTACAGATGCTAGAGATTTTTTGGAGGTAGAATAGACAAGATTTGGCAATGTTATTTGAGGCTGCAAGGCAAGATTAGATAGTGAAAGGAACACTGGTCAACTTTTTACAATTCCTAGGGGTTAGATTTGGCTCTCCAGTTAAGTAATGGATGGACTTAAGCAAGTCATTTCTGTTCCACAAGACAGTTTCTCCCATATATTAAATGGGGATAATACTTTATCCAATACCATCCCCCCAGAATTATTCTTTTATAGTTAAATCCTCCATTAGAAGATTAAAGTGACATGGCTCATTTTCTTTAGTTCTAAAAACAATTTTCAAAATTCTTAAAGATACTTGCAATTTTTGTTTATCAATGGATTACTTTAATATCTAATTACATTTCATTAGTTCTTTCCCTCTTAAATTAATCTCATATCATCAGATGGATCAGATTTTGTACTATTTCATCAATATACAATCTAGTAGTAATTATGTTTATCTGATTAGTTTTATCTGTTAAGATCAGTTTGGGGGCTTGAGGTTTAGGTTTCATTTTCTTTTTTCCCCTTTTTTCTTTTTTCTTTTTTTTGTATTGGCTATTTCATTCCATTCTTTTTTCAAAGTTTAATTTTGTTTATTTTTTAAATTATATGTAAAACTGGTTTCCAACATTCCTCCTATTGAAAACTCCTTGAGTTCCACATTTTTCTATCACCCTCTCTTCTCCCCTCTCCCATGACAATGAATAAATTGATATAGGTTGTACATGTACAGCTATGTTTAACGTATTTCCATATTAATCATGTTGTAAAAGAGGATTTAGAACTAAGGAGGAAAAAACTCATGAGAAAGAAAGAAAAACATAAAAGAAATTTTAAAAAGTGCAAATAGTATGCTTTGCTCTGCATTCAGACTCTATAGTTATTTTCCTTCTGAAAATGGAAAACATTTTCCATTAAATACAAGTCTTTCAGGATTGTCCTTGATCATTGAACTGTTGAGAGAAGCTGTGTCCATTACAGTTGATCATGTTAATGTGCTTTCATTGGCGTGCTCACTTCAGGCAGCATCAGTTTAAGTCTTTCTAGGCAAAAGCCTGGAACTGCTAAAGTCCAGCCACTCATGATTTCTTTAAGAACAATATTATTACATTCCATTTATATATCATAATTTGTTCAGCCATGCCCCACTTCTTTGCCACTTCAAAAAAAGTTGCTATTAATAATTTTTACATGTTGGTCTTTGTCTCATTTTTATGATCTCTATAGGATATAGATCTAGTAGTGGTATTGCTGGATCAAAGGGTATGCACAGTTTTATTGCATAGTTCCAGATTGCTTTCAGGAATGATTGGATCAATTCACAGCTCCACCACCAATGCATTAGTGATCCAATTTTCCCACATACCCCCTCTTTTGGGTTTCATTTTCTCAGTTTTCAGCTAATACTTTCTGGGATCTTTTGAAGGGCATAATGGTATGGTAAAGTACTAAATTTAGAAAGATTTGGATTCCAATTCTATCTCTGGAATTTGCTAATGTGAGCCTGAATTGTACCTCACAGGGCTATTGAGGCTGAATTGAGGCTCAGTTTATATAAGTATTTTGCAAACTTTAAAACACTATACAAATATCAGAAGTCATTATTCAAAGGAGGCCCATAGAGTATGATTGGTAGATTAAATAATGTGCTCCCAAGCTTTCTTCAAAAGAATAGATACCCAGAGACACGCAGTTATCATGAGGTTTCATGTTCTGAAATTTTGTCTGTGTTTTTCTTCCATTCCTTCACTAGTAGCAGAAGAAACTGAGGACTGAGATTAGAAGAATTTTTCACCTTTGTTAATAATAGGAAATGGTCATTTGATTAGACCTCTATATTTTTATTGAAATAGTTGGGGGCTCAGAGAGCAACTTTTTTGCTTTTTTTGCCATGGTGGGTGGTCTAGGGAAAAAGGTGATGGGAGAGATAGGAAAGAGCTTTAATGTAAATTACTCTGCTTTAAGGTATGTTATCACTTCAATGCCCACCCGGCTTTCCTTCCTGTACTCATTTGTCCTTTGTTGCTTTGTACTTTTCTTCTGAGCTGTGACTAATAGGAAGAGATGGGAGTGGGAATTGAGAGGTTGGGAGGAGGGGTTGCCTTTATGTTGTTCTTCAGTTTGAATGATGTATAGAGGGCAGTTCTAGTGCAGGTGCAGCAAGTAATGGGGACTAAGATTTGATTCAAAGCAAACCCCTTTCCTCTACCTGCAGCCTTGAGAATTGGTATAATGTTTTATTTGAAAACTGAATGAGTACCTGGTTGTCCATGAAGAATGTTTCTTTAAAAGTATTCTATATTTAATAACCATATGTAAAAACAAAGATTCAATGCACATTTGAAAATAAAATAATATTGTATATAAAACCATACACTCTATTGTTTACTGTTTGTTTTTTAATGTGCATATTAACTTTAACAAGATAGTAAAAATGCCATTTTTATTTCCAAAGCTTCTTCTAAATTCATATTTTGAGTGTAGGGGTTGTTTTGGGGGTTGTCATCCTTTTTAAAAACCTAGTTGTGGTCCTATTCATTGGTCTGTTTCTGCTTGTTTGAGAGGAATTCCTTTTCTTATAAAACTTGATCAAACCCACTGTAAGGTATTATGTCCAGTTTGGGTCACTAGGACAAAAAAGATATATAAAGGACTTGGGTGGCACTCTTGAGAAAGTCAGAGAAGAAGGAATTTGTCAGATAAATTATAGGCATTAACAATGTTAAATTTGGACAGAAGAGAATGAATCCCAGAATCTTAGAGCTGGAAGAGACTTAAGTGCCTTCATGTCTAACTCACACACAAATGAAAGCCTCCTAAACACATGTCCATTCAGCCTTTACTTCAAGATATTAGAGGATGGGAAATCTACCAACCCTAGAATAAATCCTTTTTATTTGTGATTAGCATTAACTTCTAGAAGACTTCTCTGCTTACCAGGAGACTATAGTTTCCTTTTTGTAACTTAAACTCATTGCATATAATTTAGGACAACAGAAAAATTCTTGTCCCTCATCCATGTGATAGGTCCTCAAATACTTGAAGAAAGCTAGAATATATCTCCTAAAAGCTAGAATATATATATCTCCTATCTGTGTTCTTTTTCAATCAATAAACATTTAAGTATTTACTATGTATGAGACACCATGCTAAGTGCTTTATAATTATTATTTCATTTGACTCTGGTAATCACCCTTGAAGGTAGTTACTTTCATTATCTTCATTTTACAGATGAGGAAACTGAGGCAAACAAGAATCACTCATCTAGTAAGAATCTGAGACTCAATTCATAGTGGCTTATGAATTGCTAGTTAGGAGATGATTTCACTTGTTTCCTCTTTGATGCAAATTAAGCCAGCTTTGTTAATAGGAGAATTAAAGGCCTTTAGAGATTTAGCATCATGCAATTAAGGAAAACACTGAAGATCCATATTTTAACAGACTAATCAGTTCAATAGGGAGGACATTTGAGAACATTAATACTTATACCATACCTGGCTTTATGTATATTTTTGACCTGATCAGTTGAAGACAGTGAATCTAAACAGTGTCCAACCAAACCTCAAACATCAGAACTCATCACAACTCTAGAAGGATGAACATGCACGGCCTTGAACTAGATGATATAAAGGCAAAAGTGTCAGTTCTTTCTAGCTGCTTCTTAGGATCTCCCAGCACTTAGATCATGACCAAGCTATAGTTTAGGAGCAATAACAAGGATTGTCAATAGAGCCATAGGGAGTAGATCATGTTATTCTTTCTCGTAATAATGTCGATATTTAGTTGATTATAGATCCCTGAATAAAATATGGAAAGTTCCATCTGTGGGGCACATGTGTACACACATATGTATTCATATATGCACACATGTACAAACAAATGTATACACATGTACTTAAACACGGATTTATGGTGACAGGACATGTGGCAAAAATGCCCTTGCTGGCTTGACTCTAGCATCCTAGTAGAAGAATGCAAGGAATAAAGAATGGTCTGAAGTCAGCTAGTTATAGAGGCTAGAGTGACAGATTGAAACAAAACAAACATTAATGTCTTCTTTCATAAAATGCTGTTTTTTTAATGGAAAAAAAATCTATTTTTTCTTCCTCACCTACCCTTCCTCCCAATGGAAAAGGCAAAAGAAAATAAATAAAAAGAGTGGAACAAAACAAAATCCTGCATAAGACATGTTCAAAAATATTTGTCTCAATCTGTTCCCTGAGTTCATGGCTACTTTGTCAAGTAATGGAGCTTGCACCATCATTATCGGTCTTCTAGAATGATCATCATTTCTTTTATCAGAATTCTTAAGTCTTTCACAGTTATTTATCTTTATTATGTCATTATGATTGTTTTATTGTTCTTGCAGTTATGACCACTTCCCTTTTTATCAATTCATACTATACTTTTCAGGTTACTTTGAAATCATTCCTTTCATCACTTTTTATGGCACCATATTATTATTTCATCACATTTATATATAATATTTTATTCTAAAATGTTTAAAGAGCAATTTAAATTTATTATTATTATTATTGTTAATAATAATAATAATAATAATTTGAGATGTGACCACTGAAAAAGTGAATTTTAGTAAACCGGATTAAAAACCAATAGCTAGGGGCAGCTAGGTGGCATAGTGGATAAAGCACCGGCCTTGGAGTCAGGAGTACCTGGGTTCAAATCTGATCTCAGACACTTAATAATTACCTAGCTGTGTGGCCTTGGGCAAGCCACTTAACCCTGTTTGACTTGCAAAAACCTAAAAAAAAAAAAAAACAATAGCTACCCCATGACTGACTTTTTTGCTAAGAGACCTTTTCTGAGAATAGGTGGAGGTTTAGATAATGAAAACTATATTTCAGTTAATCAATACAGGAAGTACATGTACTAAACATATATTCTATATTAGACAGTTAATGGATGATGGATTAAAAAAAGGTGAGATGCAAAAATTATCTTGATCCTCAAGGAGTTTATATACTTTCATTAAAATCTAGATTAAGGCCTGGCATTGTGCTTCAGATCTCATGAGAGGAAAAAGGAACAACTTGCCACTGTTTTCCTTATCCTATCTTTTGCATCACCTTCTAAAGACTAATACTATTGTACTATAATTATATGATCTTATTTACTGTCTCACAAACATGCCAGCAACCTTTCCTCTTCTAAACTTCTATTTTTACCATCCTCTTTCTCTCCTTTGTAAATCTGCAAAGTCTTGTTTAAGATCACCTTTTTCCAGAAATTTTTTAGCTTTTTGGCCCTTGGTAATCTCGCCATCTTTGGGACATTCATAAAACCTATGACCTGTAGTACTTATTAGTATAAGTGATTGTTGTCATCATGATAAATTCTATCATTTTTCATTGTTGTTTAGTTATTTTAGTCATTCCCAATTCTTGTGAACTCTTTTGGGGTTTTCTTGGCAACAATACTCTAATGATTTGCCTTCGCCAGTTCATTTTACAGATGAAGAAATTGACTTGCCTACTGTTACATGGCTATTAAGTGCTTGAGGTCAGATTTGAACCCAGGTCTTCCTGATTCCAAGGCAAACTATCCATTCATTGAGCATATAGAAATGTTTAAAGTTAGCCAGATTCAATCTAAATAGGAATCTTAAATGATTTCTGATATTAACATATCTAGAAAAGGATGACTGAGGGTTCTTTAAGAGAAAAATGATTCACGTGGTAAAAATGAATCAAAGGAGCTTCTAACTTGATTCTCCTGTTGTGCTGGTCAAGGTTATATAGGTTTCAATTATAATTTTTAAAATGTATCTCATCTAATCAAGCATTGTGTTTTATTATTATTAAATTTCATTTACCTCCAACAGTACATGAGAGAATTATGTCAACTTGCCTGGTGTCCCCAATAAAACAAAAGCATTGTCTGAATATATTGTGATGAGTCAAAAGCAGAGGTTCTCAGTGATTTTCATGAGAAAAAGTACCTAAACTTTCACAGATAAAGTACCTAAACTAGAAGCATGTAGTCTGTCTGCTCCCTCTCTGCTGGTCAGTCTTCTTTTGCCCACATTGTCAAAATTCTGCAGTGAATTTCTTTTCTAAAGAAGGTGAATTCATAGTTAAAAGTTTGGATAGTAAATTATTAGAGGTTCATAGAATCATCATTACTTTAGTTGCAAGGGATCCCGGGAGGTTCATAGTCTAACTTTTATCTAAATCATTAAATCCCACCCACACTTTCCCTCATAAGTATTTGTCTAGCTCTTGCTTAAACTAACCCTTGTGATGGATAGATAGCTTCAGTAAAAGGCTCAAAAGGCTCATCTTATTTTTGTACAACTCTAAATGTTAGGAAGTATATGTTTTGCTTTGTTTTTGTTGGTGTTGGTGTGTTTTTTTATTTTTTTTTGGTTTTTAAGAACTAACATTTGAGGTGTCTAGGTGATGGCAGTGAATAGTCATTCCCAATTCTTGTGAACTCTTTTGGAGTTTTCTTGGCAACAATACTCTAATGGTTTGCCTGGAGTCAGGAGGACCTAGTTCAAATTCAGCCTCAGAGAACTGACACTTCCTGGCTCTGTGACCCTGGGCAAGTCATTTAACCATGATTGCTTCTTCCAAAAAAAATTTATCTCCTAATTTCATTCATTGATCTTTATTCCATCTTTAAACTAGAAAGCTTCAATCTTCTATGTGATAATTCTTCAAATAGTTAAAGATATCCATGATGTCTCACTAAGTCTCTGATATTCCGGGCTAAATACCTGCAATTTATTCAACTAATCATTATAGGGTATCATTTATAGCCCCTTCTTCTGAAAGTGCTCTAGCTTGTAAGTGCCTGTTTTTTAAATAAAAGAGGATATAGTACAGATGTTCTTGTCTGAATGCAGAGTATAAAGTATGCCTCCCTCAGTATGAACATTATAATATTAATTTCCCCAAAGGTGTGATGGGCAACTACTATCCTGAAACAGTGGATAGAGGTCCAGGTCTGAAGTCAGGAAGAGTCCAAATCTGACCTCCCATACTTGCTAGTTGTGTGACCCTGGGCAAGTCATTTAACCCTGTTTGCCTCAGTTTCCTCATAAAATGAATTGGAGAAAGAAATTCAAACCCCTCCAGTATCTTTGCCAGAAAATTCCCAAATAAGGTCACAAAGAGTTGGACAGAACTGAAATGATTCAACAATAGTAACAAGGGGTACATTAAGTCTTCTGCCTACAACAGTGCACTGTTGATTCATATCGAGTTTTCAGCCCACTAAAACCCCTAAGTTTCCTTTTCCTTTGAAATACTTTATAGCCAAACTTTGCCATAGCCTCAGTATCCAGGGCAATGCCTTACACATAGTAGGTCCTTAATAAATGTATGTCAGCTGCCTCATGGCTCTTATACATATACACTTGATTCTTTGAATTTAAATGATATACTCTCTATAGAAGTCATCTTCAGAGTTTCAGTCCAACTTAATTCATTTTTAGTAGCATGGATTATATTAGCTTCTTGTCATCCCAATGTTGATGTGCAGTGCCATTTAAAGCTTTATTTAAGTCATGAACAAAAGTGTTAACCTGAGTAAGAACAAGGAAAGAGTTGTGGGTCCCTGTACTGGAGACTTCCTTTCTAAATTCGATGCCAAAGCGTTCTTCAGTCTTTGGATCCTGTCAGTGACCCAATTTTAAATCCATATAACTTTACTAACATTTCAGATGTCTTGCTGACTAGACTGTGTTCATGGCATTCCATTAGTTTATTCTTCTTATAACCCTGTCCAGAAAAGAAACGAGGTTAGTGTGATATAACTTTTAAATCCCTGCTGGATAAAGAAGCTTGAATTATGAGTTCTGCAGTTTTACCAGAAATTGGCATTAAGTTCATTGGGCTGTTGTTTAAAGCATCTGCCTGTGTACAGAAGTATTAGGAGTTCTTTCTTGTTTTCCATAATGTGGTAGAGGGAATGTGGATTAATGGGAAGAGTGTTACACTGGGACCGAGAGGAAATAGGGCTTTGAATTTTTGTCTCTAGTGCCTTCTAACATTGTGACCATGAGCAAGCCACTTGGTTTCCCTCATTTTCATTTTCTTCTCCTGTGATTGATGACTGATGATATTTGTCCTCCATTCTCAAAGAAGACCATGATATCAGGGAGGTGATGCCATGACAAGTATATGAATTGTATTTGAGTGAGAAGATGCTGTTCTAACTTATCAACCTCACTTTCTCATCCTGAGACATCTGGGTCCAATGACCAAATATGAATCAAGATGACTGGAGATAGCCCTGGATGTGAGGCAATCAGGGTTAAGTGACTTGCTCAGAGTTATACAGCTATTAAGTGTTAAGTGTCTGAGATCAGATCATACAGACTCCTGGCTGGTGCTCTATCCACTGTATCACCCAGCTATCTTCCTATTCCTTCCTCTCCTTTAAATTAAGGATGGTGCTACTTGATCCATCTGCCTTTCAGGGTAATTGTATGTATCAACTGAACTAACGTTGTTAATACACTAACCAAGCCTTTAAGCAGTTATTGTTGTCACTGGTCCATTTTCGAAGTGGTCCATTTTCAGAGTGATATGAAATATCTGGAAGAATGGGTGATTGTTGAAACCTTTATCTAATGAAGAAATTTGAATGTCACCCCAACATAAGAAGGAAGCACTGGAGATTTTTGAATGTGAATGAAAGGAATTTTAATTGGGCAGTTTGACCACAGTGGTCATTATCTTTGGCAAATGACTTTAAATAGATTATACAAATGGAGAGAACAGAACAGATGTTGTGATGGTAAAATGGACAAGAAGGAGAGGGGAAAATTAAGGATGATTTTGAGGTTTGTAAACTTAGGTGACTGGGTGGATGATAGTGTCCCCTCAGCAAAGATAAGGAAATTTGGAGGATGGAAAGATTGAAGTGACTGGGGCTAATTAATGAATCCTGTTTTGATCACTTTGACTTTGAGATCCCTTGATTTTTGGATCATTCCAGTGAAGATTTCTAACCGGAAACTTGAGATGCAGGAATAGAATTCAAGAAATAAAAATTAGTGCTGGATAAATAGATTGGGAAATAAGCAACAGAGTTGACTATTGAACCCATGGGCATTGATGATGTCAGAGAGAGAGAGACAGACAGACAGACAAAGAGACAGAAGAAGAGAAAGAGAGACTGATAGAGACCCAGAGAGAAGAAAAAATAAGGTCCATCTTTTGATAGCCTTCCATATTTAATGGGAAACTAGTGCCAGGAAGGAACTTCAGAAGGAATAGTAACATAGGTAGGAGGAAAATCAATACAAAAGAATACCAAAAAGAGCCTTGAAAAGGTAGTTTAATATTGGCAAAAGAGGGTTGCCAGTATCAGTAGCTTCTAAGAAGTTAGGTTGTATGAAGAGGTAGGTGACAGGAAGCCATTTGAGTTAGCAGTTATCTTGGAGAGAACAGTTAAGGAGTGGGTCAGAAGCAAGATTTCAGGGTGTTTGGCAGATAAGAGGATATGGAGATGAGTATAATTCCTTCCTAGGACATGTTACATCTCTTTCTGAGTTCTTGCCCTCATCTTTCACCAATTCTCAAAGGAATTTCTTCTTTCTCATTGCATATTCAGACTAAGTATTCAACAGATTTATGCTGATGGTGACATTCCTTATTTAAATGAAATAGCTTATAAACATAGATTATAAGTTCTCTCTTTAGATAGTAAGCTCTTAGAAGGAAAAGACAAGATCTGTAGAATTCTCTGTTTATAGCTCCCGGAACAGCTGCTAACCAAAAATAGGTGGTAAATACTCTTTTTTTTTAATAGTCAATCAATCAACAAACTTCATATAAGATTCTGACCAGCTTGAGAATCATCCAATTTTCTCCCAAATATTTATTGTCTCTCAAGTGCTCAGCACTGTGATTGTTAATTATCTTTGCAGAGATTAGCTTTGGTTAGAATTTTAGAATAATATTGGTAAGGGACCTTAAAGATCATCCATTCTAACCCCTTCATTTTTATATGTATTTATATAAGTTTGGAGTCAGACAAGATATTAGCCAGTCTGATTATCTTCTAGATTCTGGAACCCTCTGCATAAAGTCTCTGACAGATGATTATCCAATCTTTGAGCAAGCATGATGACCCACAGAAAGCTCACTATCTTCTCAAGGCATTCCATCCCAAGGTAGAAGACTTCTAATTGGGAAATTCTTCCTTATTGTGTAAACTCACTTCTGCTTATTGCTAGTTATATTTTCTATAATTATGTAAGACTAGTCATATCAATTACACATGACAGCCTTTCACATGTTTTTTAGACCACTATTATATCCTTATAAATCTGTTTTCCTATAAACTAAATGTCCCTAGTTTCCTGAATTGGTTCTTGCTTTTTTTGTCCTCTGGGCAATTCTGTTTTCCCTTTTAGAATATAGTGACTGGAACTAAACTCTCTAGGAATGGTCTGATCACAGGAGGGCTCCCTGTGCCTGAATCACTACAGACAAAGACTGTTGTGTGTTTAAGGTCATTTCTTTAGGCACAAAAACTAAAATAAAACATAGAGGCACCCTGGTCCATCCATAGACTCAGAAGAAAGGTACCATCTTTAATTGCCAGGCTAGGTAGTGCCAATGGAATTCTGTGACTCACTTGTAGGTCTGTCATTATTTGTATGCATGAGGTAAGGGCAAAGGTATAAAACTCCAGATAAAATACAGAATTGGAACAGAGGGATAAAATTAGTTATCCCTAGCTGTGTATTATGGAGAACAGGTGAACTTCAGAGATAGTCCATGAAATGTTAGCAGTTCTGAATAGGCTAATCTATTGAATAGAATTAACAAAGACACTTAGGGGGAAAAGAAGGAAATAGGCATTTATTAATCACCTACTATATGCTAGCACTTTATAAACATCTCATTTGATTTTTATAATACTGTGAGGTAGGTGCTATTATTCTAATTTTATAGTTAAGGATACTGAGGCAGACCACAGTTAAGAGACTTGCTCGGGAACACTCAACTGTCTGAAGCAGGCTGGGTAAAATAAAACGAAATAGTTTTCCTGTGTGTTTGGTGCTGAATAGTGAACTCAACTCACCTGACTTTTTCTTTATAGTCACTTTCCTTGGATTTATTTGAGTATGGCAGGGATGGCAAAGAACAGCTAAAATAATATTTCTGAGGATATCTGAAATATTATGAGGATATCTGAAATAGTTTTCAATGAGAAAGGCTAATGTAATATGAAATTTGGCAGCAGTAGTTGACATTTCTAATTTCATGCAAATTTGATGTTTTTCACATTATTTGCTTTCCAGACACTATAACTTTTTTGCTAACAAAGATATTGATTGATTGATTGATGATTGATTGATTGAACTATAATGGAGCATAGTGCCAAAGCCACAGGTTTATTCCCTCTGTGGGGAGGGGAACTAATCCTTCCATGTTGACAAAAATTCTGTTCCTTAGTCAGGGATTGTATTGCTGAAATGGGTCAACCATCTCAGAAATGTGTGCTCATGACTGTAAGAGGGAAAATAGAGGAAATAATGATGATGGTTCATCTAAACTCATGGAGATGGAGTTCAGAAAGCATTCCTATCTGACCTAGAGTCAGCACCATCTCCAAATACAAAGATTAAAGAATAGAATTTTAAAAATCAAATATAATTCTTTAATTTAATATCCAAGGTTTTCCAAAAGTCTTTGTGCTTCAGAAAGCTTAAAATTACTCCTAAACTTTTTTGGGACATCTTGTATCTATGCATAATTGTTGATGGTGTGTGGATTTGGATTTTTCTGAAGATATAATTGGTATAGAGAGGAACAGATCTTTTCTTCCCAGTTTGGGACTCTCCTGGTTGATAGGTGGTGATCTGGTGTGATTTAGAGTCTTGGGTGTGATGTTTAAGTTCTCCCAGATTCCTTGTTGGAAGTTAATTTTTTTGTTCAGTAATTTCAGTCATTTCTGACTTTTTGTGACCTCATTTGGGGCTTCCTTGGCAAAGATACTGGAATGCTTTGCTATTTCCTTTTCCAGGTCATTTTACAGATGAGAAATTAAGGCAGACAGGGTCAAGTGACTTTCTCAAGGTCACACGAGTCTATGCACTATGGTGCTAATTAAGTGTCCTAAATCTTTTCTAGCAAAACTTAATCCCTTTGATCCAGAATTTCTAGATAATATCTCTGTACCCTTCAGCTGTTAATATTCTAGAATGTTATGAAACTAAGCTTTGATAGCTATTAAACTGTAACAACCCCATTTTAATTTATTTGCTATTCCTTGCATATTAAAGTGACTAGACTTCTGTAAGAGGGTTCTCTAGGCAGGGAAGGGAGAAGAATATGAGGTTGCTGAGAGAAAGAAGGAATGAGAGACCTGAGGAACCAGCCTTAGGGAGTAGAAAGGATAAAGAACACTGGTGAGGTCTCAGAGTTGTCAGTGTCTACTTGTGTCTTTAATGAAATGCTGAGGATGAGGAGAGGGATTGGGGAATTAGATCATCACTGTTCTTTTTAGAATTTGTACAAGTGAGAAAATTCTCCACTGCAGTGGGTTTACCATAATGGTCTTGGAGTCAGGAGGACAGGAGTTTGAATCCAGCCTCAGACATGTACTAGCTGTGTGACTTTGGGCAAGTCAGTTAACTCTGATCGCCTCATATCCAGGGTCATCTCCAGTCATCCTGATTCATATCTGGCCACTGAATCTTAGATGACTCTGGAGGAGAAATTGAGATTGGTGACTATGCACAGCACCTCCTCACTCAAATCCAATTCTTGTGCTTGTCATGATATTACCTCTCATGATGCCATGGTCTTTGAAAATAAAGAACAAACATTGTAAAAATGAAGGACCCCGTTGCAAGTACTCTAAAGTAAAGAAAATCTTCTCTAAGTCTTAAATTTGATCTTCAACATTTTTGTGGTAAAGCAGAAGGTCTGTCTGAGCTCTTTGGCAGATCTTTAAATCTGCCCTTTCTCCCACCCCAATTCCCCACTATAGTAAATTAATATTGTCCCCTATATTTCCAGAACCAGAAAATAAATACCTTTACAATTGTTGATTTTTGTCTTTAAAAATGGTTTGTGTAGGGGCGGCTAGGTGGCGCAGTGGATAAAGCACCGGCCCTGGAGTCAGGAGTACCTGGGTTCAAGTCCGGTCTCAGACACTTAGTAATTGCCTAGCTGTGTGGCCTTGGGCAAGCCACTTAACCCCATTTGCCTTGCAAAAAAAAATTCTAAAAAAATGGTTTGTGTTATAAAAGGAATTAACCTCCCCTCGAAGAGTAAGTACTAAGAAGAATGCTTAGTATGATGGGATGTCATTTTGCCCAACTGCTGAGATAGGAAGGGGAAAAAGCCAGCCCTTAGAGACTTCTCAATGATCTCTCAACTCACTGATTATTCAATCTGGACTCTCACAAGCTGAGAATAATTGCTCACTTGGCTGTGCTTTTCCAGAGGCATTAATGAAAGAAAATGAAGATAGGTCTGGAAACTATTTAAAATATATCCTGGTAGCATTTAGTTTGAATGTGTCGTATTTATCCTTGGAATCTGATTGAGCTGCTCTGTCTTTCCTTCCTTCCTTCCTTCCTTCCTTCCTTCCTTCCTTCCTTCCTTCCTTCCTTCCTTCCTTCCTTCCTTCCTTCCTTCCCTCCTTTCATACCCTTACTTGTGGGTGCTCTGTCTAAAGGGATTTAAATATCAATGGCTGAAACCTATTTTAGGATTTAAGGGCTAAATTTCTTTTTTATCAACTGTGCTTTAAAGTCAAATCACTTTGACTCTCAGTGATTGACCAGCAGTAGGTCCCAGCATAAGTCTTGCTTTGTCATTGTTAGATTCTCATGGCTCAGAGTGAGTGTAAATGGTAATTGTTAATGTTTTGACTAGAACCTCTGAGAACCTTACCCACTTCAGATGGATTTTAATTTTTTGACTAAGTATAAGAGATAATTCTTTGCTTCATTTATATCTAGCCTTAATCACTGAATGGGCATTGCCTTGAACAAACTGAGACCTGGGAAAGACCTTAACTTAAAAAGGCCAATATTTCTCACTTGTATCCAGGGTTATCCCCAGTTGTTCTGATCTATGTCTTGCCACTGGATCCAAATGGCTCTAGAGAGGAGAGGAAAGCTTTTAACACTAATTCATTTGCAAATTATAACATTTTCCTCCTGATGTCATGATCCTGTTCTAGAACAGGACAAACAACAACAGCTGTGCAAAAAAGCCCAACAAAAAAGCATTCTTAACCATGAAGGAAATTTCACTTTAATGAAGGAGACAACTTGTGAACAACCACATATGTATTAAGCAAATACTAAGTAGTTGGAAGTAACTTCAGAAGGAAGACTTTTGCAGAAAGCAGATTTGGTTGAGAAATAAGAATCAGAAATTAACAAATTCTTCCTTAGTAGACCAGAAGAAAATGGCCATCTTTGACTTTTTCTCTTTTAATAATATTATTAACTGTTAAATTAGAGCATTTTCTCATCTGTTCTAGAGAACTGTATAATTTTACTATCAGAAGACAGCTTATAATTCTAGAAGTTGAATTCCTTCTCCCTCTTCCACTCCCACTCCCCTTTTTCAAAAATTGTTTCTAGAGTACCACTGAGTACCTAGCATACCAGCCTCTGTTTGAACACTTTCAGTGATGAATGATGGGGACTTTACCACTTTATAGTCATCCTTTACCATTATTGAATAGCTTTGTTAGAAGCAGACTTCCTTCTGATGAGCCAGAATATGTCATCTCATAAAGTAAATTGAAATAAAATTTGAGAGATGGAAAGAACCTCAGGGCTTCCCTAGACAGATACTTTCATTATTGAGACCCAAAAAAGGGGAAATTACTTGTCCAAGATCATGGTAGAACCAATCATCAAATCCTTTTGCTATTTGAAGAATATTTTATCATGATTTGTTTTGGTTTTCTTTAAGCTAATACAAAGTTTTTCTCACGATTATTCAAATGGCCTGGTTTTCGAACCCCTATCATAACTATTTTCATTCTTCTCTGTACCTCCACTTGTTTAACAACATTCTCCTTAAAACATATGAGCATAGCAGAGAATATTTCCTTTTATTTTGACACTAATATTAATTAATACAGTAAAAAATCACATTACTTTTTCAGACAATGCCACACTGTAGCATCATTGAGTTCATGGCTCTTTTTTCCAAGTCAATAAGTATTAGTGTTCACTATGTCCCAGGTGCTGTGCTACATATTAGGGTTGCAAAGAAAGGCAAAAACAGTGCCTGCCCCCAGAAATTCAGTCTAATGGGGAAGAACAACATGCAACAAGAAAGATGTGCAAGCAGGACATATACAGGATAAGACTACAGATAATTTTAGAGAGAAGACACCTGTCTTAAGGAGATTTTTAAAAAGTCTTTCAGATGGTAAAATTTTAGCTGAAATGAGTGAGTCTGTGTGTGTGTGTGTGTGTGTGTGTGTGTGTAGATTTTCCTTTTTGATAGGAGAGCAGTGACTTCTTGGCATCTGTTCAAAGTAGCTGTGTTCCCCATTTCCAGATTTCTTAGAAGTTTTTGTATTAAATCAGTAGAGTTTTTCTGTTCAATAACTATTATAAATGGAGGGAGGGGGCCTGACCAGTCCACATAAATCCACTTTAATCCATAGGATAATTGACCTGCATGCAGGTTACTGTACTTTATTCCTAGGAATCACACTTTCTGAGATTCAAACAAGCTAAAAGGCAGGGAACAAAAGCCTTTTGTAATTCACTGTTACCTCTCTATTTATGCCAGTAATCTTGATTGAGAAGTCCAGGTAGTTTCTAGGAGATAGAGAACAAGTAATGGAACTGTGAGTGAGCTGTAAACTTTCTAGACAGAGCTTAAGTTGCTGACTGTATTTTATTGTGGACAGGAAACTAGCATATTTCCCCATAATGAAAAGAGCACCAGACTTGTCAGTTGGGAGACAAGCTTTCTCTGTTTAGTACTTAGCAAAAAATGCCTGGTATGTAATAGGTGCGTATTAAATGTTTCTTGAATGATAAATATGGAAGTATGTTTAGCATGGTTATATATGTATAGCCTATATCAGATTGCATTCTGTCAGAAGAGGGTAGGGAGAGAGGGAGAAAAATGTAAAAATGTAAAATGTAAAATGTAAAAAACTCAAAAACTTGCAAAAAATGATTTGCATGTAGCTGAAAAAATAAATAAAATATTATTAACTGAAAAAAATAAATGTTAGTTGTCTGCCTGGGTGACCTTGAATGTTTTAATTGCATTCAACAAACATTTATTAAGCTCTTCATATATATACATATATATATATATATATATATATATGTATATATATATATATATATAATTCATTGGACTAAATGCTGCGGATAAGACCATGAAATTAGGCAGTCCTATGTCCTTGAGGAGCTAACAGTCTAATGGAGGTTTAAGATAGAAACATAAATAATTATAATTAGTCACTTAATAATCCTGTGCTAGGTATTAAACACTGGGGATTCAAAGAAAGGCAAAAGATAATTCTTGCCCTTAAGGAGCTTGTAATCTAATGGGGGAGACAGTTAGCTAATCAGTATTTGCCAACAAGCTATCCAGAATAAACAGGAAATAATTAACAGAAGGAAGGCACTGTAATAAAGAGGATATTAGAGATGGAAAGAACCTCAGGGCTTCCCTAGACAGCTGCATTCTGAAAGATGCTTTTTTAAAGAAGATTCCTGAAGGTGAGATTTATAGGATAAGTGCACACAAAGGTTCTCAGCAGTTGCATTAAAGATTTGAAAAGAGGAAGCCAGTTATAATTGGATAAAATCAAGAGAGGCTTCTTAGGGAAATGGCAGCTGAGATAATTTTAGGCATGGGTAGGAGTGGGGGGGGGGGTGACTACAAAGGAGGCAATAGAATTTAAGGAAAAGCCAGTATTTCAGTTTGAATGAATTGTGAAGTCTAAGTATATGATAAGGTTGGGAAAAGTCCATGCATGGCAGACAAATGTTTGTCCTTTTTTTTTTTAAGGTTTTTGCAAGGCAAATGGGGTTAAGTGGCTTGCCCAAGGCCACACAGCTAGGTAATTATTAAGTGTCTGAGACTAGATTTGAACCCAGGTACTCCTGACTCCAAGGCCGGTGCTTTATCCACTATGCCACCTAGCTGCCCCTGTCCTTCATTTTTTCCCCCCATTGTTTATTTATTTATTTATTTTTTAAATGTTTTTTTTTTAATTCTCATTTCGTACAAATGTTTTTTTATACATTAATAAAATATACTTGTTTACAAGTAAACAAAATACCCCTCCCCCCATGAATATAGATAGACTTGCTTGGGCGAAAAAGTAAAGGGGAGAAAAAAAATATAAATTAAAAAAAATTATAGTAATAATTGTAGGTATGGCCAGGTGGCACAATGGACGAAGCACCAGCCCTGGAGCCACGAGCACCCGAGTCCATATCCAGCCTCGTAAACCCGATAATCACCCAGCCATGTGACATGCAAGCCACCCGATCCCCACTGCCCTGCAAAAACCAAAAAGAAGAAAGAAAGAAAAAAGACCCAAAATAAAATAAAATAGTAATAATAGTAGGGGTGGCTGGGTGGCAGACAGAGCATTGGCCCTTGAGCCAGGAGCACCTGGGTCCTAATCTGGCCTCAGACACCCAAAGATCATTCTGCTATGTGGCTCCAGGCAGGCCACCCAGCCCCACTTGCCCTGCACCCTCCCTCAAATAATAATAACAAAAAATGTGCTTCAGTCTTTGTTCCAACACCATCAACTCTGTCATGAGTGGATCACATTCTTTATGATAAGTCCATCACAGAAGTTACTTCCATAATTTTCCAACGTTGCCATTGCTGATCGCAACTCCCTCCTTTTGTATTTCTCCACTGCCATGTACTATATTTTCTCTCTCCTTTCACTCTGACTCTGCTGTAGGGTCGCTGAGTGGCGCAGCAGACAGATCCCTGGTCCTGGGGCCAAGAAGCCCTGAGCCCCCATACCACCCCTTAGGCCCAGGATCCACCTGGCCCTATGGTCCTGGGCAGGCCATCCAATCCCAGCCCCTTGCAAGAAGTAAAAAAGAAAATGTGTTATATCTGAACACTGTCCGCCCATGGTCCATCTTCTCCTCCTTTATTCACATCCCCACCCCTTCCCCCTGCCCCCTCCTTCTTACTCCAGATGTCTATACCCCATTGAGTATATTTGCTGTTTCTTCTCCTAGCCATCTCTGATGAGAGCAAAGGTTCCCTCATTCCCCCTTGCCTCCCCCCTTCCATATCATTGAAATAGCTCATTGTAATAAAAAAATCTTATTATGTGAAATATCTTGGACTGTTCCCCCTCTCCTTTTTCTTTCTCCCTTTCCATTTCCCTTTTTTTCCCTATTGACTCCATTTTTACACCATATTTTATCTTCAAATTCAGCTTTCTCCTGTGCTTCAACTATAAAAGCTCCCTCTACCTGCTCTATTAACTGAGATGGTTCATGTGAATATTATCAGTATCATTTTTCTATACATGCAGTTCATCCTTATTAAGTCCCTCATATTTCCCCCCTCTCCTCCAATCTCCATGCTTCACCTGAGTCCTGTATCTGAAGATCAGACCTTCTGTTCAGCTCTGGCCATTCCAAAAGGAACCTTTGAAATTCCCCTGGTTCATTGAAAGTCCATCTTTTTCCCTGGAAGAGGACATTCAGCCTTGCTGGGTAGTTCATTCTTGGCTGCATTCTAAGCTCTTTTGCCTTCTGGTATATTGTATTCCAAGCCCTACGAGCTTCCAATGTAGTTGCTGCTAAGTCCTGTGTGATCCTGACTGCAGCTCCATGATATTTGAACTGTGTCCTTCTGGCTGATGTAATATTTCTCTTTAACTTGGGAGTTCTGGAACTTGGCTATAATATTCCTAGGGGTTGTTTTTTTTGGGATCTGTTTCTTGGGGGGATCGGTGGATTCTCTCCATTTCTACTTTGCCCTCTGCTTCTAGAGTATCAGGGCAATTTTCCTGTAGTAATTCTTTGAAAATGATGTCAAGGCTCTTTTCCTGATCATGACTTTCAGGTATTCCAATAATTTTCAAATTATCTTTCCTAAGTCTGTTTTCCATATCAGTTGTTTTTTCAATGAGATATTTCACATTTTCTTCTAATTTTTCATTTTTTTGGTTTTGAAGTATTGATTCCTGATTTCTGATAAATTCATCAATCTCCCTGAATTCGATTCTTTGTCTGAAGGATTTATTCTCCTCAGAGAGTTTTCTTATCTCTTTTTCCATCTGGCCAATTTTGCTTTTTAAAGCATTCTTCTCCTCAATAACTTTTTGAACTGTTTTATCCATTTGACCTAAGCTGTTTTTTAGCATGCTATTTTCTTCAGCATTTATTTGGATTTCCTTGACTAAGCTGCTGACTTCATTTTCATGTTTTTCCTGCATCTCTCTCCTTTCTTTTCCCAGTTTTTCTTCCGACTCCCTCATTTGATTTTCAAAGTCTTATTTGAGGTCTATCATAGCCTGAGCCCAATTTCTGTTTTTCTTGGAGTCTTTAGATGCAGGAGCTTGTGCTTCCTCATCTTCAGACTGAGTATTTTGATCCTTCTTGGGCTCATTTGTTAAATATTTCTCAATGGTCTTTCTCTTATTTCTTTGCTTGTTCATTTTCCCAGCCTAAACATGTTTTTTTGGGGTGCTTCCTGAGCTTTTGGGACACTCCCACAAGGGTCTCAGTGTGTGAGGTTCTGTCCTCCCTCCTGGTCTGTGAATGAACATAAGCACCCCCCTCTGCCACAGGGCCGAGGTGGGGGGGACCCTGTTGTTCTATGGGGGGGCCTAGACTGGGATCAGGATCTGAATGTGGTCAGAGCCCCAGAGTCCTGTTCCAGGGGCAGAGGACAGAGCTCTGCAGTCTCTCTCTCTCTTCACTCCCCTCCCTTGGCTCAATGGGCTCATGCCCTGGGGACTCCTGCTTACTGGCTCCGCCTGCTTCTGTTTCCTGGATTTGGGCTGCCGAAAGACCAAGCTGCTGGCTGTGTGAGGAGGGCTGGGCTCCATGTGCTCCCTCTGGCAGACTCCCCCACTGCTGTGAGCCTTGGCTCCCAGTGCCCTGGGGCTGCCTCCAGGAGGCTGAAGTTCTTTGGCTCTGGCCGGCCACCCCTCTGGCGGGCCGCCCCTCCACCCCGGGGAGCAGAGCCTTTCTGCTCTTTTCCAGGTTACATTGAGTAGAACTGCCTCACTGGGTCCCGTTGTGGGTTCTGTCTCTCGAAAGTTTAGTTAGAGTCCTTAGTTTATGAGTTTTTATCAGAGAGCTCCTAAGACTCGATCCCTTCATGTCGCCATCTTGGCTCCACCCCCCCCGTCCTTCATTTTTGAAGAAGACCATGACATCAGGAAGGTGATGTCATGACAAGCACATGAATTAGATTTGAGTGAGGGGGGCTATGGCAAATCACCAACTTCACTTTCTCCTCTGGAGCCATCTGGGCCCAGTGGTCTGATATGAATCAGGACAGCTGGAGATGGTCCTGGATGCAAGGCAGTCGGGGATAAGTGACTTGCCCAAGGTCACACAGATAGTTCAAGTAAAGTAACTAAGATCAGATTTGAACTCCTGAATTAAAGGTCAATACTCTATCCGCTGTGCTACCATAGAATTTTTGTTAGCAGGGGAGTGACAACCTTTGACATTTCCTTTAAAAAGATTGCTTTGGTAGCAGTGTAGAGAATAGACTGAATAGGGCAGAGATCAGAGGTAAATGTGCCACTTGGTGGTTGTAGCAGGTGAGAGATGGTGCCTTTATCAGTTGAAGAGAGAGGAAAAGTAGTTCGTAAAAAAGTGGACTCTGAAATTTCAGACTTTGGTCACTGAAAGAGAGGAGGAGGAAGGAAAGAAGCAGTTTAGCATAGCTGATAAAATGGTAGGAGAGCTAAGTGAAGATCAACAGAAGACAAACCGGGAGCAGCTAGGAGGAGCAATGGATAGAACACTAGCCCTGGAGTCAGGAGCACCTGAGTTCAAATTTGCTGTCCGACATTTAACAATTGCCTAGCTGTGTGTCCTTGGGAAAGTCACTCTTAACTCCACTGCTTTAGATAAATAATTTTTTTTTTAAAAAAAGAAGACAATTAAGAACAAAAGAATAGAGTTTGGAAGAGGGTTCAGACCTGAAGATACCAGGAAATTTTCTGCATGAAAGTAAGTGGTTGAAGCTATGGGAATATAGATTAGGTCACTGAGTGAGGAAATACAGGGGATGAAGAAGATACTCTGGGGACCTTAGTTTTCCTTGTCTGTCTAATTAAGCCTATGATAGTTAAGGCAAATTACTGTTATTAAACATTTGAAATTTGATAAAACTTAAGTATTTCTATTTCATACTTTTTAAATTTTCTGTATCTTTGTTATCAATATTTCCTAAAGAATTTTCAAATAGTGAATGAAATAAAATGCTATTTTATTCGTAAGGACCAGATTGTGGAATGATACAGAATGGTCTTTGGAGGTATTCTTAAATTCTTCAAAGTCTGGATCAGTTGATATCCTTCCCTAAGACACCAAAGAAGTTTTAGTGATTTGACTAAGACTATTTGGTTAATAAATGATTATAGCCAAGACTAAAACTTCTGACTCTTGTTCTCACCTTTCTCACTGCCCTGGGGTGCCTCTCTTCTCTCCTGAAATGAATATGAAGAAGGCCATTTCTTGTCCCTGCCTTTGAGAGCTCAGACTTTTGAATGATTATACTAAGGGCTCTAAAAAGCAGCAATTCCCCAATCCTGGGGGCGGGGGGGGCGGGGGGGGGGCAGGAGGAGGAAGGTGTTTTTAGTTGTCTATCTGAGATGATGCAAAACTAGAACTAATTAATTAGCTCCATCTAGTAGGAATTTTATGACTTTGGAAAGGCTATTATCTGATTGGCCTCATGCTCTGACCTCTATGTTGACTCTTAAATTACTCCTTCATGAGTAATTTCAGGCTCTAGCTTAGTTTAGATATTAGTGTATCCATTGTGATTAATAGCATACACATAGAAAGAAGACTCAGAATTGATGTAGCATTAATATACCATTGGATTCACCTGCATTGGGCAATTTTTTTTTGTTTTAGTTTTTGCCTTTTCCCCCCACATAGCTTTGTATGTCACAAGATGTAGCACTCCAGAGTGGTAGTAAAATATGAGTCTCAAACAACTTCTCAGGCATTAAGTCTCTGCCTAATGGGCTTGATAAACTGTCCCAGTTTAACTAAGCCTAGGCAGAGTAGATGATCATCTCCCTGTGATCAAAGATCTGCTCCCACAGTACAGAATGTCTTGCTCTGGCTACTTTGAGTTAGCAATTGAATTAATACATGTGATTATTTGAGAGAGGCAACACATAAAATCATTAGGGACCATTAATTCTTTGGCATAAATTAGTTTACTCAGCTTTTATCACATAATAAAGCCCTCAGGGCTTGAGAAGTGGCAGATAAACTTGAATGAGGGACTGGGAAGCTGTGAGCATGAAGCAGAATTTTTTAACCACTGGGGACAAGGTGCTCATAAGATGGAGGACCCTGAGCACTAATTTTACCTTCTTCTAACTTGATCATTTTATTGGGAACCTGGTTCAAAGTAAATAAGATGTGAGGGTGAAGGAGAATGAGTTAAAGCTATTTGGATTCCTGATTTCCCTTCCATTTCTTAATATGCTGTGACTGATTCTGTGATAAATAACATTTTCCCCTGACTCTATAGCAAAGCAAAAGTCTGTGGGTGAGTGGTTGACTTTAGAGTTTATTAGAGATTGGGAATAGTCTATGGAAAGTTAGAAGATCTGATTCCAGTACTTAGTACAGTGTGGGATATATGGGAGGAATTTAATAAACGTTTATTGGTTAACTGACTAATAGACTTTGGACAAGTCTATTAATTTCTTTGGGTATTACTTTTCTCATCTGTAGAATGAGAAGTTTGAATTTAGATGTCTTTAACTGTTATCTTATATTTTATGTGATTTTGAGGCTAGTATTATAGAATCATAGAATATTAGTGCTGAAAGTGACCTTTTACATTATTGAAAGTACTGAGAGAATCAGGTGTGAGTTAGAATAGTCAGATACGCTGAGTGATTAAAGAGAACAGAGTTTTAGCACTATTACAAAAGATTCTATCTTGTTTTTTTCCATCTCGCTATTTAAATAAGGAAATCAGGTATCTCTGGGTTACTGTGACTTGCCCAAGGTGACATGACTATTCCAGAGACTATTTGGAATTAAAATGCAAGATTCTTGACTTGTAGCTTGAGAGTCAGGAGAATCATAGGATCATAAGTTTATGTTGGGAAGGTACCTTAGAAATAATATAATTCAATCTGTTCAATTTACGGATCATGAAAGTAAGGTCTAGGTCATAGAGATTACATGTCAGAGATAAGACTTGAACCCAGGTCTTTGGATGCCAAAGTTAGGGTACATTGTACTATCTCATGCTGAAAGCTGTAGTTATTGTTGTTGTTGTTCAGTCATGTCTGACTTTTTGTGACTCCATGGACCACAGCCTGCCAGGTCCTTCTGTTTACCAGTTTCTCCAAGTCTTTCCAAGTTCATATTATTTCTATGACATTATTGATTCATTTCATCCTCTATCGTTACTTTCTTCAGTTTTCAATCTTTTCCAGGTCTTTTCTGATGAATCCTGCCTTTTCATTGTGTGGACAAAGTATTTAAACTTCAGTTTCAATATCTGCCCTTCCAGTGAATAGCATGAATTAATTTCTGATAGTATTGACAGAGAAATCTCAGACTATACATAGCTTACTTTGTGATAGAGACAGGACTAAAACCCAGAGTGCATCAGCTTGGGTTTGGTCTCCATGTTGACCAATTAGCTTTGCTCAGATCCATGACTATAAACTGTATTTCTAATTCTGGCCATCATGACCTTGCTTATAGAGGAACTGAAGACAAAGTAATGATGAATTAACATTGAAACTATCCCTTCTACTAGAGAAATCGTAACAGGATTATGGGTTAAAGAGTCCTTTTTCCTGTGACTAACATTCTCCTATAGATGTTTCAAAGAGGAATTGAGTATATGTGTATACACAAGTGAGAGGGAATATTTCATTGATATCTTCTAATATTTTGCTAGAAGTCTGTTTAATGGGATGAAATCAGCATGAAAAATTCTTCACTTTTACTTTTACATTATTGAAAGTACTGAGAGAGTAAGATGTGAGTTAGAATAGTTGGATACTCTGAGTGATAAAAGAGGACACAGTTTTAGAACTATTAAAAGGGATTCTATCTTGTTTTTCCATCTCTCTATTTAAATAAGGAAATCAGGGATCTCTGGGTTACTGTGACTTGCCCAAGGTGACATGACTATTCAGAGACTATTTGGAATTAAAATTCAAGACTCTTGGCTTGTAGTTTTAGAGTCAGGAGGCACTTAGCAGGACTTTGAGTGAGCTCCCTCATTTCACATCTGAGTAATCAGGAAGATGGGCATTTGAAGTAACTGCCCAGGGTCAGACAGCTGGTTAGTATTCATGGTGGAATTTGAACTCAGGTTTTCCTGACTTCAAACTCAACTATTCTTACTCATTGTAGCATGTAAGTCCTAAAATTTTTAGTGACTTCAAAAGTGATGGAGAATCCATTGGAGGGAATTGGAGGGGGCTGTAGAGTGTTCCTAGAATGTGAAAAGTTTATAACATTAAAGAAGAAGCTATCGAATGTTACATGGGGATAGAAGGACAAGAATTCGGATCTTAGAAAGCTTTCTCATTTATCTCAGACTTCTGATTCCTGACAAGATTCCACACTGACTTTTTAATGTGATATATTTTGTGGACAATAGCAAAGTGGGCCCTAGCAAAAGAAGGGAAAGGAGCTGATGACATAGACAATAGCAAGTTGCTTTATATAAAACTATACCTACTGTTCCTTAGCTAGACATTTTTCCAGTCAGCATTTTGAGGGGTGAGATCTGAGTTGAAAATTCCTGTTGTTGTTTGTCCTTTATTCTCAAAGAGGACTGTAACATCAGGGAGTTGATGCTATGACATGCAGTGAATTGGATTTAAGTGAAGGAGGACTATGCAAAGCCACTAGCCTCACTTTTTCCCCTCCATAGTCATCTAGGTTCAGTGGCCAGATCTGAACCAGGACAACTGGAGGTGCCTTGAATGTATTGGAAATCTTGACCTTTTTAAGCGAAGGTCTTTATCAATTCTCAGTTTGACTGAAGCAATACTCATTCAGTGATTTAAGGCAGGTAAGAAAGAAATGAAGCAAAGAATGGAATATTTTGCTAAGTTAAAAAATCAGTCTGGGAGGGGAAGACCCTCAGAGTTTCTGAACAAAACAGAAATAATTGTAATTTTTGTTCACTCTGACCCATTGAGGGTCCAAGCAATGAATCAGAGTGATTTGGGGCTGGTAAACCTCAACTGCCCCAGATTTCAATGAGAAAAGAAAGAAAAAAGGAAGGGAGGGAGGAAGAAGAAAGGAAAGAAGGAAGAAAGGGAGGAAAAAGAGAAGGAAGGATATAGGTGGGTTATCCAAGAGACCAACTGTTGCTCTGACTACTCACAAAGGTTATTATTTGTCTTTCACTTTGAAGAGGTACAGTTCATGGCAGCTAAATTGACTCTGCTTGTTATTTTTTAATTTTTTTGAAAAATTATTTATTTAAGGCAATGGGACTTGCCTTGAGTGACTTGCCCAAGGTCACACAGCTAAGCAATTATTAAGTGTCTGAGGCTGAACTTGAACTCAGGTCCTCCTGACTCCAGGGCTGGTGCTCTATCCACTGGGTCACCTAGTTGCCCTCTGTTTGTTATTCTTGAGCAGTGGTTGCTGAACACCTATTAGCTAAAAAAAAAAAAGATTGCACATCTCCAATATATGTGCTTTTTTATAAGTTATATTCCTGTCTTTACTAATATATTAATATATTATATATCTTAAAAAACCCACAAAGAGAAATTTTTCAAAGGATCAGTAGGAAAAAAGTATTTTAAAATCATTTTATTAATGGTACAAATCATGCTTTTGCTCTTGAGATAAATGTGATTAAATATACTTAATTATTTGCAGTGTGTATGTCCTAGGGGATAGTGCAGATCTGTAAATAATAAACAGTTGTAAGCAATTAATTATTTAGTTGAATCAATGTAGCTAGTCAAGCAGGTAAATTTCAGTTTTAATTTTAGATATTTCTTTTATTGAAAAATGTACAGTACAATAATCAAATAATAGGTCACTTTAATAACTGAACATAATAGCTTTTCAGCAAGTCATGTCTCTCTGTGAGGAGAGTTTATAAAAACAAGCAAAAGTGAGGATGCTCTAATTTCAACTTTAAAGATCTTTTTAATATAATTAAATTTTTACATGATTATGCTTTAATAGGAATATGACAAGCAGCAAGAAGGACATAGAGTGGATAGAGAAGAATAATATATAATAAGAAGGAAAGTGGACCGGAGCTAGATTGTGAAGGAATTTAAGTGTCCAAAAGAGAAAGAGTTTACAATTGGTCCTAGAGGAAATAGGGAATTATTGGTGTTTAAGGAATAAGTTGGGGGCAGCTAGGTAATGCAGTGATTAGAGTACTGACTCTGGAATCAGGAGAACCCAAAATCAAATGTGGCATTAGACACTAGCTGTGTGACCTTGGACAAGTCACTAAATCTTGATCACCCTGGAAGGAAAGAATTAAAAATTAAGGAATAGTTTGATGACATGGTAAAACCTATGCTTGGCAGATGTATAGAGGAATTACTTCAGAGAAGGAGAGAAATTAAGGGGTTATTGCATTAGAAAGGAGGAGTGATAATAAGGACCTTATTTAGGCTGACTGTTGTACAACGTGAATAGAGAGAAGACTTATGTGTGAGATGTGGAGTCAGAAGTGGTAGTATTTGGCAGTTACTTGGATGAAGAGAGTTTGTAAAAGTGGAAAAAGTCAATGATAACACCAAGGTAGAAACCTTGAGAGGGATGGTGTTACCATAGAGAGAAGTAATTTTAGAAGACAGGTAAGTTGAGGGGTGAAGGGGAAGCAATGTAATGAGATCTGTTGCACAGATTGCACACTATCCATAGATGCTTGTCTTAAACAAGTGACTCAGTCCCACCTAAAACAAAAAGACTGGAGTTCTTAATTAGTCTCTTGCTGGCAACACAGAGCTCTTCTTCCAAAAGGCACCTGTCATAGACCTATGGAGAGGGGAGCAGTAGCGAAACTGCTACTGTGTGTCCCTGGGTTAGGTTATACCTGTACCAATGGACAAATATCCAGTTCCCTGGGCAAGGTGTGATACAAACCTTCTGCCCATCCTCTCTTTGATTGGTCATACATCATATAGGGTTGGGGCAGAACTCCCACTTTGGAGAATGTTGCTCTAGGGAACCACTAGCATTTTCCCAGTGGTCATATCTAAGAATGTAAGACATATTATCTCTGTTTTTACATATTTCAAATTTACCAATAATTTCTACTTTATATGTTCCTACATAGTTTGTTTTCTTGGGAAGGACCTTAGTTGCTATTAAATCAGAGCCACCTTGAAGATACTGTTGATTGACTTTTCTCTTCCTTATTTATTCTAATTCATTTTAGTTGATCCCAGATTCTGAGAAATAACAGAGACATTTTTTTTGTTTACTTGTTTTCTGAGTTTTGTCACTCTGTCTCAGCAAAAGATTAGCTACCAACTTAGAAAAAGTAATCAGTTAACTAATTTAAGAAAGTTACTAATAATTACATTTAGCACTTTATTTAAAGTACTGTCTCCAAAATAACTCTTTGAGAGTAGTTAATGCAAGTTATTTTTATCCCCTTATTTACAGATTAAAAAAAAGAAACAGGAAGTAGCAAGCAGATCCAGACTCAAACCCATGGTCTTTTTTTTTTTGTTTTTGTTTTCCCCAATCAATCATTAAACCTTTATTAATCATCTTCTTTATAGGAGACACTATGCTAATTATTAGAGATACAAAAGAGGCAAAAATACTTAAAAGAGTTTACAGTCTAATGGGGAGAGAGACTGTATGTAAACTGATATACAAAGCAAGTTATATATAGGATAAATAGGAAATAATTAACAAAGGGAAGGCACTAGAAGGAAGAGGGATGAGATTTTAGTTGGGACTTAAAGGAAGCCAGGGATCTCAGCAGGCAGAGGTAAGAGGGAGAATCTTTCAGGCATGGGGAACAGCCAGAGAAAATCTCTAGAGCTGAGAGTTAGAGCTTCTTGTTTTTGAACATCCAGAAAGCTAGTGTCATTGGATCAAAAAGTAAATGCCAAGGAGTTAAATGTAAGAAAACTGGAAAGATAAGAGGAGACAAACTTAAGAAAGACCTTGAATACCAAACAGAGCACCTTGTATTTGATCCAGGAGTTTATTAAGGATGTATCATGATCATAGCTGCACGTTAGGAAAAATCACTAAAAATATATTTTAGAAACTGTAGCTATTTTAAATGAAAATTGTCTAACTCGTCCCACTGGGTCTCATTGGTAATATAGAGAAAAGTCACTGATTTATGTGGTTCGAACCCAGGTCTTGGAAATGCATGACCAGTGTTGTTTACATTATTCCAAGCTGCCCAGTCTGGAATGGATCATTGTGTCATGGATTTAGAGCAGAAAGGAACCTTAGAGTTCATCTACTCCAATCTCTTCTTTTGAGGAATGGGGAAACTGAAGAACAGAGAGGTGATGTCATTTGTCCAAGGCTTAGACATATAGAAAGTCTTAGAACCAAGATTTGAACTAAATCCCTCTAATTTGAAATCAAATGGTCTTTCAACCATACCAAGTATAAAAAGAAGGTAAAGAAGATGGTGATCAGTCTGGTAGCAGTTTATATAACAAACAGTTGACGGAACTGGATTGTTGATCCTGGAGAAGAGTCTAAGGGAGACAAAAGAGCTACAGACAGATAATTCATAGTTTATAGTGAGAATACAAATATAACTACTTCAACTTGACAGTTAATTCAATGAAACAACATTGATATATTAGAGAGGAAACAAAAATAAATCACTAAATGTTAAGTTTGAAGATCAAGATTTAGTCACCAAACAGTTAAGAACATTTTTTAAATATTAACTACCTCCCCATTCTGCTACTTTAATACCTGTGTGAGATTTTTTTTTTAGATTTTTTGCAAGGCAGATGGGCTTAAGTGGCTTGCCCAAGGCCACACAGCTAAGTAATTACTAAGTGTCTGAGACCGGATTTGAACCCAGGTACTCCTGACTCCAAGGCCAGTGCTTTATCCACTGTGCCACCTAGCCACCCCTACTTTAATACCTGTGTGAGATTAAGCAAGACCCTTAACTTTTTTTTAAACTCTTTTTTGGGGGGGGGGTTAAGGCAATGGGGCTAAGTGACTTGCCCAAGGCCTCACAGCTAGGTAATTATTAAGTGTCTGAGGCTGGATTTGAACTCAGGTACTCCTGACTCCAGGGCTGGTGCTCTATCCACTGCACCACCTAGCTGTCCCTAGACCCTTAGCTTTT
The DNA here is from genome assembly GCF_037893015.1 of Macrotis lagotis. Lineage (NCBI taxonomy): Eukaryota > Metazoa > Chordata > Mammalia > Peramelemorphia > Peramelidae > Macrotis > Macrotis lagotis. The sequence goes on from NC_133666.1 coordinate 306,275,271, forward strand.
CTGAAACTCAGTTTCTTCATCTGTAAAATAAAGGAGTTGAACTAGGTGATTGGAACTCCATCTCTCTCCTGGATATGTTGAGCTTGATAACTCATAAACATCTTAAATTCCAAAACTGAACTTACTATCTTCCCCTCTCCTTTATGATCCTCTTATATTTTCTCTAGTACTGCTATTATCATTTGAATTACCTAACTCACAACCAAGATTTCATCCTCACTCTCCTCTCACCCCTCCCTCCTTTTCCAATCTCTGCCCAGTCCTGTCTATTCTATTTTCATATCACTTTTTTATATACCCACTTTTCTACTCCGACACTGAAGGTCCTCGGCCATTTATATTCCTATAGCATTGCAATAACTTTCTGATTCGTCTCCCTGTCAACACCATTATCCACTTAGCTACATTCAAAATGATCTTGGTAAAGCTGAGATTTAACCTGTCACTCCTTTATTTAATTAATTCCAGTGCTTTTATCACCTCCAATAGCATATATAAGACCCTTTTAAAAAATCTCTTTGTAAACTGCTCTGTCCTACTTTTCTAGTTTTCTTACACCTTGTGGTTCTTGTTGAGCCTTTTTTTCAATGCATCATTTAGTGTTTTCTTGGCAGAGGTTTGTCACTTCCTTCTCCAGTTCATTTTACAGATGAGGAAACTGAGGCAAACAGGGTTAAGTGACTTGCCCAGGTAGTAAAATTCTGAGGTCAGATTTGAATTCAGGTATGTGATTCTTCCTGACTCTAGGACTGGAGCTCTATCCATTGAGCCGCCTAGCTGCCCTCTTACTTTTTACTCTACATCTATCTTGCCTTTTATAAGAAACCTTTTTTTTTAAGTTTGTCAATTCTGGTGACTTTTCTCCTGTTGATTATCTCCAATTAATCCTACATATATCTTGTTTGCTCTTAATTGTTTACATTTTGTCTTCCCCCCACCCCCATAAACTGGGAACTCCTTGAGAGCAAGGAGCTCTTTTTTCCCTCTTTGTATCTTGAGGATTGTTATAGGGAAGGCACTTAATAAATGTTTGTGGTCAGACTACACTGATGCTCCTTCACACTTAAGTCACTAAATATTAAGTGGCAGAGTCAGGAAATAAAAACTTGGGACTTGAACCTCAAACACCCAGGTCTAGCACTTTCACTATTTTCACTGTGCTATCCTAAGCAGAAAATGATTGACCAAATCTTGAACAGACCTCATCATAGAGAAGTCTTTGGAGGAGCTGTGATTTCTATAAGGTTACATAGTGGCCAACCAAGTTAGTTTTTCTTCACTGGGTGCTAGACGTTAGCACATTTAGAGTTGAGTCGTGCTTTATGTTTTCTAAATCTATCCATTAAAGCATGAATATATTTTCTCCCTTTCCAAATATCAGTTTGGGGGCGGCTAGGTGGCGTAGTAGATAAAGCACCAGTCTTGGAGTCAGGAGTACCTGGGTTCAAATCCTGTCTCAGACACTTAATTACCTAGCTGTGTGGCCTTGGGCAAGCCACTTAACCCCATTTGCCTTCCAAAAAACAAAAGTCCAAATAACAGTTTAGTTGTTTCCTGAGGTGTGTTGTAGCTCACAAGGTGCCTGTGTGATTTGCTGTCTCTCCTTTCCAGTAGTGAAGGATGGATAGCCCCGAGAACATAACATGGATTCACATTATTTTTTTCTTGAGGCAAGAAAAGTACAACAAAGAAAGTCTGGTGACCTTAAAAAATCAGAGAATATGTCTTCATTTGAGCCAGTTGGAGAGCACATATTACTTCTTCAATTAATTTGGCTGAGTCTTTCTTGACTCAACAGGAATTTACACCTGTTATTGTTGTTGTTAAATTACTTTTAAAAAACTCACCTTTGGGGAATTTTCAGTATAAGGAAGAACTCTCCCAATTTAATTACTGAAGTACTCAGATGTCACAACTGAGAGGTGTTTTATTATTGGAACTGTTTAAAAAAGGTGTGTATATGTACACATTAACATATATTATTTTTAAATATAATATGTACATATCAAAGTACATTTTACTAATTTGAGGACTTAGAGGTTGCTCTAATTACTCCACTCAGAGTCATGCAGTGGATTCATGGTCCCAAATCGCTCTTCCAGAAGAGGTACCACTAATCATCATTAAAGTCCTGACAAGTTCTTCATAATGAGCCCTTCTTAGATTAATCTCGATAAATGTGGGAAACATTTTATTGTAAGGGAAAGGGCCCATTATTCAAAGGAGGGAGGCATATGGGTACATTCATTTATACTTCAAAGTTGCCCTCCCAGGAAAAGAACAAACCTCTATAAGCCTTAGGGACCCAGAGAGGTCAAACCAAGAACCAAGCATGCTGGTTCAGATCTCTTTAAAAGTCATTCTGCTTACCTGGAATGCTGTCCTCTTGAACTGAATCTCTCACTTAAGTTGTTCTCATTTATTTAGTCATTTCTCACTCTCTGTGACTCCATTTGGGGTTTTGTTTTGGAAAGATACTAGAGTGGCTTGCCATTTCCTTCTCTAGCTTATTTTACAGTTGAGGAAACTGAGGCAAATAGGGTTAGGTGACTTGTCCAGGGTCACACATCTAGTAAGTGCTTGAGGACAGATTTGAATTTAGGAAGATAGGTCTTCCTGACTCCAGGTCTGATACTTATGAGATACTTGGATTAGTATAGATAAGAGGTCATTTAGACCTGGACTGTGAAACAGTGGAAAGAGATGAACTAGAGAGATTTTTATGGATTTAGCAAGTTAATTAGATGGAGGTTAAGGGGGTTGGGGGAATCAAAGACTGAGGGTTAGAGCATTTGTTATTATGACAATGATGATGATAATAATAATAGTAATAATAGTTGGGACAGAGATGGAGAGTTTTTTGTTTTGGGTATTAAAATTTTAGGTAACTATAGTCTATCCAAGTAGAAAATGCTGTATAGTAGGAAACTAGAAACAAATATCAGATTTATACAAGTGAATGAGAGTTGGGTGTGTGTGTGTGTATATATATATGTATAATACATATATATATATATATACGTATGTATATATATGTGTATTGAGTCATCTTGCTAAGAGATAATAATTGAAGCTATACAAGTGAAGGAGATCCACCCAAGAATCCTAGAGAAAGAAAAGGGGATTTTAAGGAACTACTAAAACATACAATAAGACAGAAGAAAAAGGAGGAGCCAGTGAAGGGAAGACCAAGAATGATTGAGAAACTAAGAAAGTAGCCTATGAATTTGGTTGATTGTGAGACCTGGAAAGGATGCTACTTGTTCTTAACCCTCACTTTTACACTCCAGAAAAATGAAGCCCAGAGATACGGGAAGATTTATTCAAAGTCAAACAGCTAATCAGTGTTAAAGTCTGAATTAGAACCCAAGTCTTTTAATTTAAAAAAAAGGAATCAAATGCTTTTTTGAGGATTTGTTGTTCTCCTCCCATAAACCAAAGAAGGAAGAGAGACTTTCTAGGAGAATAATCAACAGTGAAGTCAATTACTTTAAAAATGTAGAAAGAGTGACAAAAAAAGGAAAATGAGTGGATATAGGAAAATTGGGACTAATGTATTATTTTTTCTTTAGGGTTTTTTTTTTTTGCAAGGCAAATGGGGTTAAGTGGCTTGCCCAAGGCCACACAGCTAGGTAATTATTAAGTGTCTGAGACCGGATTTGAACCCAGGTACTCCTGACTCCAGGGCCAGTGCGGTGCTTTATCCACTACGCCACCTAGCTGCCCCAAGACTAATGTATTATTGATGGAGTTGTGAACTGGAAAGCAATTTGGAACTATGGACAAAGGACAAAAAAACTGTGCATACCCTTTGATCCAGCAATATCACACCTAGGGGTTTTGAATCCCAAAAAGCTCATAAGAAAGGGAGAAAGACCTATATGTAAAAAAATATATATTCATAGCAGCTCTTTTTGTAGTAGCAAAGATTTAAAAATTGAGGGGATCTCCATCAATTGGAAAATGACCGTATAAATCATGGTATATGAATGTTATGGAATACTATTATTCTGTAAGAATCAAAAGTGGTCAGTCTTCAGAAAAGTCTGGTGCTGAGTGAAATGAGTAGCATCATTGATAGTGACATTGTGTGGTGCTCAACTATGATGAACTCAGCTCTTCTTAGCAGTTCAGTGACTAAGGACAATTCTGAATCTTTTGTGATGGAAAATGCCATTCACATTCAGAAAAAAAGCTATGGAGTCCAAATGCAGGGCAAAGGATACTATGTTTATTTTGTAAAACTAAAGTCTTTTTTCTTTCTTTCTCATTTCCCCCCTTTGGTTCTAATTCTTCTTTCACAGTATGACTAATAAGGAAATAATGTTTAAAAAAATTGTATATGTACAACCTATATCAGATTGTTCTCTGCCATGGGAGGGGCAGAGCTCAAAATCTTACAGAAAGATGAATGTTGAAAACTATCTTTTCATGTAATTGGAAAAAATAAAATAATATAATAAATAAAAAGGATGTAGAAAGGGAACATTGGAAACCATTAGAAAGTCATTAGGGTCCTCTAAGGAGGCTAACTTCAGAAGCTTATAGTGAGAGTCAAGTTCAAAGGAACAAAGAAATGATTAAAGAAGTAGATGTAGGGGGCAGCTAGATGGTACAATGGTTAGAGCACCAACCCTGGAGTCAGGAGGTCCTGAGTTCAAATGTGGCTTCAGATACTTAAAAATTACCTAGCTGTGTGATGTTGGGCAAGTCATTTAACCTCATTGCCTTAAATAAAATTAAAAAGAATGAAAGACAAGAAGTAGAGGTAGGAAATGTAGACAGATCTTTCAAGTTCTTGGGGCAGTAAAAGAAAGAGATTAGATGTTAGCTTGGAGAAGTAACAGGGTTGAGAGATCGTACAGAGAGTCCAATAGATTTTGAGTCAGAAAGAACTGAGTTCAAATCCAACTTCAGACACTTAGTAACATTGTGACCTTGGGAAAGTCATTTAACCTTTATGAACCTCTGTTTCCTCATCTGAAAAATGGGGATAATAATACTTCTGAGAGAGATTATGAGAATAAAATGAGATAACTCATGTTAAGTACTTTGCAAACCTTCAAATACTATATAAATGCTAGCTATTATTATTATTTTTAATATGTTATTCATTTTTTCCCCAAACACATGCAATGGTAGTTTTTTCTAATCTTTTTTGGCAAAGTTTTGAGTTTTACATTTTTCTCCTTCCCGCCCCTCTCTCCCTGACAGAAAGCACTATAATATAGGCTCTACAATAATAATCATGTTAAGTGATAGATCCATATTGATGATATTGTGAGAGAAGAATCAAACCCAAACAGAAAAAAGAAAATGTTAGAGAGAGAAAAAATGACATAATACAACTTTTAAAAATTGAAAATAATAAGCTTGGTCTTCATTTAAACTACACAGTTCTTTCTCTGGATATGAATGGTATTTTCCATCATAAGTCTTTTAAAATTGTCTTTGATTATTGCACTGCTGAAATGAATGTCCATCATAGATAATCATCATTCCATGTTGTTGTAAGTGTGTATAATACTTTTCTGGTTCTGTTCATTTCACTTCTCATTAATTCATACAAGTCCTTCCAGACTTTTTCTGAAGTCCCTTCCCACATTTCTTCTAGAATGATAGTGTTCCATCACATTCATATACCACAATTTGTTCAGCTATTCTCCATTTGATGGACATGCTCTCGATTTCCAATTCTTTTACCTATAAAAACAGCTCTATGAATATTTTTGCATATGTGGGATTTTTACCCTTTTTCATGATCTCTTTAGAATACAGATATAGTAGTATAGATCAAAGAGTGTGCACAATTTTATTGCCCTTTGGGAATACTTCCAAATTGGTTAGCTATAATTATTGAAAGATCCTAAGTTATATGCCTGGGCTTAACTATTTTAAAAGACTTAATGTTGATCTCATGGTATTGCCAAAAACTTCCAGACCTACTTTTCTTTCCAGACCTCAGAATCCTAGTTCCTTCATTGCTCTAACCATTACTGGCTTTCAACCTCAGAGAGTGTCTCAAACATAGATTTAGTTAGCTCTTATTTGCCTACACATGATTTCCTTACTCAGTTTCCCAAGGGTCCAGAAAGGTCTTCAAAGTCATTCTTTGGACATCTAGGTGGTACAATGGATAGAGTACTGGCCCTAGAGTCAGGAGGAACTGAGTTCAAATTCTGCTTCAGACACAATAATCTCCCAGCTGTGTGACCTTGGGCAAGTCACTTAACCTAATTGCCTTGCAAAAATCAAAACGAAACCAAGAACCAAAACAAAGTTATTCTTCTATTCGTAACATAACAAACTGTCATCCCTCTCTACTTCCGGATGACTTGAAAATGATTGGATTCTCTAATCATTTCTCTGTTTCTGGGTATTTCCACAGCCAGAACTATTTGTAAACATGGTTTACTGAGGCATTACCCAAGATCCTAGAGATCTTCCTGGCAAATTCAAGAATGAAGGAGATGATGAGATACTTACCAAAGTATAACAAAGTGTATTGAGCGTGTGGTGAGGAAAAAATTTTTAAATAATGTAAAAAAATGATGATTCCTTTCACTGTTTTGGAAAAAGGAAAAAGAATATTGAAAAATATTGCTTCAATTATATTTGTAAATAGGCATTGTCATCTCCATTTTCAAGATAAAGAATGAAGACACTGAGAGTTTTTTTCCTCACCTTGGTCTGATTCCAGAAAGAGATGGGGAAGAATTTATTTCTTTGGTTCTTCTAAGAGCAAAGACTCTAGAGTATACAAAAGCAGTACTCTAGGTTGTTACCGGGGCCATCTGAATATGCACCTCAGTAATGATCTGTCTGTAAAGCACAGAATTTCGGAGTTGAGTGAACTTCAGAGGTCATTTTGTTCATACTTGACAGAAAATTTTATTTATATTTACCTTCAAGATGGTCATCCAGACTCTTCTTATGCAAGTGAAAAAGGGACCCATTACCTCCCAGTATATCCAGTTGCACTTTGGCTTACTTTTGTTATTATACATTTCTCCTTCTTATCAAGCCTAAGTTTGAGTTCATACTACTTCCACCTATTATTCCTAGTTCTGGTACTTTAAGGTGGCATTTGCATTGATTTACCAAATAGTATTCATTATCTTGCTCCTAAACTACCTTTCATACAAGTCTTCCCTTTTTCTGATGAAGGCTCTGCCATTCTCTCAGTCCCCCCAGGTTCCTAAATAGAGGCACTTTTGACCCTTCTTGCTTAATGTATAACTATCCCTAGACTATTGATAGTCATTTTACCTTTTGTCTTTTTTTTTAGGTTTTTGCAAGGCAAATGGAGTTAAGTGGTTTGCCCAAGGCCACACAGCTAGGTAATTATTAAGTGTCTGAGATAATATTTGAACCCAGGTACTCCTGACTCCAGGGCAGGTGCTTTATCCACTGCTCCACCTAGCTGCCCCTAACTTTTGTCTTTTCACGGGACTAGATGACTGGAGGAGTGAGACTGATGATTTTGCACAACCCTGCCATACTTAAATCCATTTCACATGCAAGAAAAGACATTACCCCATTATATCATCAACCCTTTTTTTGAAAATGAAGGATGAATGACAACATCAAGAGTATTTTATACCTAATATCCCGTTAGACTTGTTGATTGTACTTCCACAGAATCTTTCAATCTGGTTTCTGCTCTCTGCTAATATTAGTCCCACCTTAGATCGGACCTCATAAGTTTCTTATGAACTATTGAAGTAGTCTCCTAGTTAGTGTTTCTGCTTCTAGACTGCCCTCTTTCTAATTCCCTCCCTGTACAATAGAACCTAATTTCCCCAAGGCATCATTTCCCTGCTCAAAAATCTTCTGTGGTTCTTATTGACTAGAATAAATAACAGCAGTCCCTCTATAATCATGGTTACTGCCTAAGATTTCAACTTGTTCTATATAAGTCCCTTTCATAAACCCCATAGCATTTATTAAGAGTTCACTATTCTTAAGGATTCAAAGAAAGCTAAAAACGAGAGTTTTCTTACCTTTAAGGAGCTCAAATTCTAATGGGGGAGATGACTTACCAAAAATATGCATACAAAATATATGTTGTTTCACATATGAATATTGTTGTTGTTTAGCCGTTTCAGTCATGTCTGACTATTTGTGACCTCATTGGGGCTTTTTTTGGAGTGATTTGCCATTTCATTCTTTGGTTAATATTACAGACAAGGAAACTGAGGCAAACAGGATTAAGTGACTTGCTTAGGGTCACAAAGTAATAAGTGACTGAAGTGTTAGCATTTTAATATTTTTTTTGAATTCTAAATTCTCTTCCTTTCTTTTTCTTTTACCTCCCCTTTCCTGAGACAGTAATTCAGTATAGTTTATACACATGCAGTCTTGTAAACATTTCCATATTTCTCATTTTGTTTAAGAAAACTAGAATAAAAAAAACTTTTTAAAGAAAGAAAAAATGAAAAATAGCAAGCATACTTCTATGGTATAGCATAGTATAGTACCAGAAATTGAAGGTATCTTTTTTATTGTTGTTGTTCCCTTTATAAAAAAAAGAAGGAAAAAGAAGTTTAACATATCATTGTGTTTGTGTCCCAATAACATTGTAAAGATGTAATCTTTGTGTCAGAAACTTTAATGAAACAAAGAACTCAAGGGATTCATTTAGGGTTGAATTTCCTGAACTTTTTTTTAGTATTTTATTAACTATTTTCAATATAAGTAGCTTCCTCTATAATCCTACGTATTTTAAAAAATGGGTTTATAGACTTCACCAGACTGTCAGAGCATTCCATGTCATCCAAAAGACTAAGAACTTCTGACTTAGATAACATTGTCTCATTCTCTACTACATAGAAGACCTAGGAAAATGGAAAATGTGTGGATGCTACTTTCCTCCTGATCCCCATCCCAGAGTGTGATGATAAACCTCCAGGATCATATTCATAGACCTATAACCATGGAGCTGGAAGAGACCTTAGAGGCTGTTATACAATCTTTTTATTTTATCAGATGAGGAAACTGAGACCAGTAGAAATGGTCATGCAAGCAATAAGTGCAAGACAGCATTTAGCCTTACATCCTCAGACTCCAAATCTTCTGTCCCTTCCATTAAGACAAACAAAATGGAAGCCAAAACAGAGCTCTGGAGAATAGAGATCTTCTACTGAGCAGCTCTGTTCCAAAGATCTCTACATTCCCTTTTAGTTAGTGTCCCTAAAACACAGTGCTGAGTTTCTCAAGCATTGGCTTTGTTCAGTAGAAGTTTCTCTGATTCACCATTGCCCCCCATTTTTGCCTGAGGCTAGCATGAATCCCCATTTCCAATATTTAATAGAGTTTTGGTCTCCCTTTCCTTCATCAGGCTAAATTTCTAATCCATTAAGCTTGTTATTGTATTGCAGGGGTGGGGGGAGAAAGGAGAATTAAATTAGGGTGGTACAGTTTTCTGCTGGCCAAACTCCACCTCATCTTCTTTCTCTCTAGCATGAACAGTCTGACTGTTTTAAGTGCAATCTTGTAATAGGTGGCAGCAGATGAAGTCAAAGGCATTGGATACCAAGTTGGAAATCTTGGTTTTAAGATCTAGTTCTTTCACTTCCTAGCTATGGGAATTTTTGATTCATTCAATAAGCCTTTATTAAGGCTGGTTTCCAGTGTCAGTCAATTCATCTGCAAAAATGGGGGTAATAATACCCATCTTACCAATCGTCTTGGAGTTGTTGTAAGGAAAACAATTTATAAATAGGAAAGGTACTGAATATGTCATTGTGAACTATTATTATTATTATTCACATTAAAGTAGAATTTTCAAATACTGGGTTCCCTTTCTTTTCCCTTAAGATAACCTTCAGGTGGTATAATAGAATTCTGGACTTGGAGTAAGGGAGATCTGAATTTGAATCTTGTCTCAAATTATTGGATGTATGACCTTGGACAAGTGATGTAATTTCTCTCAGCTTCAAATTTCTTTATCTGTAAAAGGAATGAATTGACCTGTATGGCCTCCAAGGTCCCTTTCAGTGATAAATCTATGACCCTAGGGAATCTCAAAGGGAGTAGAGCTAGGAGGGCAGAGGGTAAGGAAGGCCACTGGATAAATTGTTATTGTTCAATGGCTCTCCTCAACTGGTGGTCCTGCTAATCATTTTATTTGCTGGTGGTAATATTACTTCTTCAATGTGAAGACTGAATTTGGATGTATGTAGTTAACTATTAGAATCACATAAAACTTTTAACAAAGTTAATCAGGCACATTTAATGACATAGAATGTTTATCGTGCCACCTGGTTATGAGACATAAAGGTAAGCAGGTCACATAAATAGTTATAATTACTATTTACTTTGATACAGACACACCACAATTTTGTTTTTTTCTCCTCACTGTTCTTCAGTATCTATAATCAGCATGTGCTTACATGTTTAATATTTAATTATAATCTTTCCCACTAGCATACTTGCTGATATTTGTTATTAGACATCTTATTCTCTTTGACCTCCTCCTTCCCACCCTACCTCCCCGCAGTGCTGAAATCCTAAAACAGCTGTCCCTGCTACTTCCCTAATTTCTCCCTTCCTCTCAACTCCCCTTTAAGTGTTGAAAGACTTAAGGATATGAACTGTACAGTGAATGGGGGTGAAGTTCAGAGAGAGTGGACACTGGAGAGGAGGACCAAAATATTTATATTGCCCTTTCTTGTCACGTTTCTCTAAAAATAGGAACCCTAAAATGACTGAAGGAGAAGTTACATTTATGGTGAATCTCATATGATGACTTTAGGGGCAAGGGGAAAACAATTCCATACTTAAAAGAATAATCCTTCAACCAACCCACTATTTTCTGAAATTTCTTCTAATACAGAGGCAAAGCTTTACAATAAAAAGAGATATTGTAATTATATAATTTATAAAATTATATTTGCATATAATTATTATTGAGGGGAAAACTTAATCATGTAAATTTTTGGAAGAGGTAGCACCTTAGTGTGAATGAATTACATTTTATAGTTTAAGTGATAGTCTAACATTCTTTCCTATTCTAATTAAAAAAGGATCATAGATTTAGAATGGTAAGAAAAGAGGGACCTTAGAGGTCATCTAATTCTCTCATTTTTCTGATGAGAGAACTGGATCCCAAAGAGGTGAGGTGACTCAGTTTTACAAATCTTGCCAATACTACCTCCATAAAAATCTCATCCCCTTCTCAAAGAGCCATTAGCTTAGTTCCGGACCTTATCTAATCCTTTCCCTTCGTGTAATGCCTCCTAATTTGATTTCCTATTTCTTCTGCCTTTTGTGCAATACATCCTTCCTAAATCATTGTAATCATCAATGGCTCCCTGTTACCTCTATAATCAAATATAACCTCCTCTGTTTGCATCAAAGCCTTCACAACCTGACTCCCCCTTTAGCTTTCCAATTTCCTTATACATTGTTTCCTTTTGTGTTCTTTTGGGACTGGCAAATCCAAACTAACTAGTCTTCTTGCTATTCCTTAAAAACAATACTCAGTGTCATTGCTTCATACGTGGAATACATTCCCTCCTGGATTCTTAGAATCTCTAGTTTCCTTCAAAGTTAAGCCTAAACCCTATGTCCTACATGAATATTTTCTCATTTTACTCCCCTCCCCTTTAGTTGCTTGACCTCCCCCCTTGAAAAATTATCTTATGTTTATTTGATATCTTTTTTGTGATATGTATTGCTTTCTCTCACCCCTCAAATGAATGTTTCCATTTATGTTTCTAAATTCTCACACTACAATTTCTTGTTGAGTGATTGATTACTGAAGATCACAATTTAGTTCCTGAGACTTCCTGTCCGGTACCATTTTTATTGTACTACTTTTGATAAAGAGAAGAAAGATGCTGCCAGGCTCCTAAAATAAAGGATATTACCAGTGACTACTCAGGTTTATGTTAGGAATTATCCTGGAATCTTCATTCTCTCTCTCTCCACATTCTACTCCCCCCCCCACAAGCTATTACCAAGGCCCATCAGCCTCACCTTCACAGTATCCCTCAAGTACACCCCCTTCTCTCCTCTGACATCACTATTACACTGGTTATAGACTGTCTTTACTTCAAGTCTGAAATATTTTAATAGCCTTCTGGTGGGTCTGCCTACCTTAAATATCTCCTTCAGTCACCAAAATGGTTTTCTTAAAATGCAAGTTTGGCTATGTTATCCTTCTACTAAGTTAAATTCCAAGGATTTCCTATTATCCCCAGTATCAAATGTAAAATGTTCTGTTTGGCTTTCAAAGTCTTTCATAAGCTAGGCTCCTCCCACCATTCCAGTCTTCTTACTCCTTAATCCCCACATGCACTCTTGAATCCAGTGACACTGGCTGTTCCACAAGTAAGATACTCCATCTTTTGATTCTGGGCATTTTCCCTGACATTTCCCAATTCTTAGAATGCTCTCCCTCCTCATCTCCACATGTCCACCCATAAACTGAACCCCCTAGCATTCTTTTAGTCCTAACTAAAATCTCATCTTGTCAGGGAAAACTTTCCCAACTCCTCTTCTAGTACCTTCCCTCTGTTGATCATTATACATACATATGTGTATATATATATATATAGTTTTTTTTTACTTAATTCCTTGCTCATTTTTTATCTCCCCCATTAGATTGTGAGCTCCTTGAAAATAAGGACTGTTTTTTGCTTCTTTTTGTATCTGAAGTGCTTAACAAAGTATCTGGTACATACTAATTGTTTATCGATTGACTGACTGATCAAGGCAGTGGAAGGTGAGGGTATAAAAGGAATGTCATGAGAAAACAAAAGAGAACAGAAAGAGGAAATTAGAGAGGTCAGATAAACCACTTCCTCTACTCCATTATACCTTAGCTGATCCAGTTAATTTTTAATTTTAATTGGAACAAAGAGAAGCTAAGAGTAAAGGTGTTTCCCTGTGGCCACATAGATTTCCATTTTCATGGTTAGTATACCTTAAAGACTGCTCAGCTGCTTAACAAACTAGAGCTATCATCTATATGATACTTTAGAAAGTTTACTGAATACTTTTGTGTCTGTGACCTCTCATTCTTTCCATCATGTGTTGTAGGTTAGGCAGATGCCTTCTCCATTTTTAGGTTTAGGGTTGCCAGAGGAGGAAAAATAGGATGTGGGAAGGAGATTTTTGGAGAAATTAAATGCCATGAAATTAAATACAAGTCAATAGTTGTTAGCCCACCAACCCAGATAGAAAAGGACATATTAAAACAAGATCACAGGTTAGTATTACATTGTGTAGTGGGAAGAACTCTGAATTCAGCTGGCTTAGAACCTATATAACTTTGGACAGTCACTCATCCTACCTGGACCTTATGCTTTCTTCTGTAAAGTGAAGTGGAAGGATAAGAAGACCTCGAAGGTACTTTTTAACTTTCAGTGTATGATACTGACTCATTGGGGATAGAACCCTGGTGTTATTTTGAATAAGTAAGAGGATAGGTCCATCTACATCACTTTTAGAACATGCTATCCCTATTTGTAATAGATCATTAGTCTTTCATTTTTACATAGAAAAGACATGCACTTACTTACAGGTCTTGTAGAAGAGGGAGACTGTTTTTCAGTTTTTCAGCCCTGTTTGACTCTTCAAGATCTCATTTGGGGTTTTCATGGCAGAAAAACTGAAATGGTTTGCTGTTTTCTTTTCTAGCTCATTTTTCAGATGAGAAAATGTACACAGGATTAAGTGACTTACCCAGGGTCACACAGCTAGTGAGTGTCTTGAGAATGGATTTGAACTGAGATCCTTTGACTTCAGGACTGGCACTCTGTGTACTTTGGTGACACCTGGCCACCCATGTCTTCTCTGACATGAAGCTAAAGAGGAAGGGGAAAGAGAATATGCATTTATATTATACCTACTATGTAGTAAATACTTTCTCAATATATCTCATTTGATCCAAGAATCCGATGAAATCAGTTGAGAAAAGGTTAAATGACTTTCTCAGTGTCTGAGATGAAATTCAAACTTTCTGACTCTAAGAACAAGGCTCTATCCACTGTGCCACCTAGCTGTCTAGGTAGAAGTGAGAAAAGCTTCTAATCCTTCTGGTCACCCATGGTCACTTGCTTTTGGAATGATCTGCCACCACATTGCTTAACACAGCTTTTCGGAATATTGTAGAGTACAACTTAAAGACATCAATGAAGACAATTAACCTGTCTCCAGACAAAGATACAGCTAAATCATCCATGATCAGCAAATGTCATCTGAAAAGATTTCCTAGACTTAATAGACCATGACCTCCCATGGTATGTAGAATATCATTTTTCTTTACAAAAAAAATTTAAAAAAAGACTGTTCTTGGAGTTCATGGAGTTTTAAGTATCATTTACTCAGGTTAGTGAATTTTTTATCTTTATCAATCATTTGACTTTCCTTGGTAATTGATGAATGTGGCAGTTATTCACAAAACAAATTGTTCTCAAGACTGGTAAATTAATCAAATTCTCTACCTTGGACTATATACTCTGTTTAAAATCTCACCCAGTGACTCCTGATCCCTCAGAGCCCAAGGTTAGCAGAGGAAAGAAGCCATTTATCAGAAGAAATTAATTTACTGAAATGACAGCCTATTCTTTCACCAAAAAAGAGCAAAAGAAGAAAGACCAAAAAAAAATCTCCCTTCCCCCACAAACAACCACCAAAAAACTTGAGCAAACTGTAACTGCTTTGTGCCTTATATTCTATTTGAACTGGAATTACCACAGCTCCTGGCACCAGTTATGATGTCATTCTTTTTTCTTGCATATTTGAAAATATATCCTAATTGGGAAGAAAAGAAGGGTCATTGCTTTAAAGAAGGGTCATTGCTTTATGGTGATTTCTTAAATTTCACTTAATTATTATGTTTGTGACTATGCCAGAAATTTCCCTCAAGGAACTTTCCATTTTTCTACCCATTATCACAGATTTCTAATGATGTCTCTCCAATTTGGTTATTAATATTAAAGTATTAACTTTTCTAGAAGTAGTGGCAGCTTCCCCATATGTTTAATTTATTATTTTTGACAGGTACCTCAATTTTCTTCTTCCATCCTTTTCCTGTTCACTATATTTTCTGATCCAGTGTCCTAGTAGAAAATCATGTAGCTTTAGGTTTTAAGATGTGTCACTCCCATGTTCTTTAGAAACATGGTCCAAATTTTGAAGGTTTGATGTCTTAAGCCAGGATAACTCTAAGTAAAGCCTATAACAAAGGTGAGATGACTGGGGTTTTCCTCCAAGTGTCAAATGTAGAGGAGACTGAAAACTCTTGGATTCCTTCAACAGTATAACAGTATAGCATCTAATTGGAAAGAATAAAGCAGATGATGGAATGAGATGATTTTTTTCTCCATTCCTGATGATGTTTGTCCTTCATTCTCAAAAAAAGACCATGACATTAGTGAGGTGATGCCATGACATGCACATGAATTGGATTTGAGGAAGCATGGGGGGCAGTGTTAAATCACCAACCTCACATTCTCCTCCAGAGCCATCAGGGTCCAATGGTCAGATATGAATCGAAATGACTGGCCCTAGATAGGAAGCAATCAGGATGGAGTAACTTGCCCAAAGTCACACAGCTAGTAAATGGCAAGTGTCCTGAGGCTGGATTCGAACTCCTGTCCTTACTCTAAGACCAATGCTCTATTCATTGTGCCACCCAGCTCTATTCCACCTCGTAACTGCTATAGGAATACTTGGTGTCCTTTATCTCAGCTTAAGATTTTGTTATTGTCTAGTAATTTTAGTTATGTCCATCTCTTCATGTGACCCCATTTAGGATTTTCTTAGCAATGATACTGGAGTAATTTTCCATTTCCTTCTCTAGCTTATTTTACAGCTCAGCAAACTGAGGTACACAGAGTTAAATGAATTGCCCAGGGTCACACATCTGAATCTGAGGTTGGATTTGAAATCTGGTCTTTCTAATTCTAGACCAGTCATTCTATCCACTGGGCCACCTAGTTGCTTAGATATAAACATTCCCAATTAGAGCTCTGGCTCAGAGTCTGAGCACAGTGTGCTGACTAAAAGATAGTTTTACCCTTCCCCAAATCACACCTGGAATCTACCTTTATCTATGACTCCTTTATTTGCCCTTTCTAGCCAGACTGACTGGTGGCTTCTGAGATCCTCCCATCCTAGAACTGATTCTTACTTAATCTGAAAGCACGCTATGTTTCTGATTGTGTAAGAAAAATGCCCCCCTCTTAGGTCCACCTGAGAGTCTTCTCGTTTTTTGTGGCTCAGGATGATTTTTCTGTCTATTTTCACAGATGCCCAATTATAGCATTGTAATATGAAAATCCATCTTCTTTAACCCTTGATGGTCTGTTGCCTTCTTGACGCATTTTTTTTCTTGATTTTTCTTATTTTCCAATTACATGTAAAGATAGTTTTCAGCATTCATTTTTGGTAAGATTTTGAGGTCCATATTTTTCTCCCTCCCTCTTTCCCTTTCCAACCTCCTTCCCTTAACAGTGAGTAATGATATAATTTATACAGGTCCAACCATGTTAAACATATTTTTATATTACCAACATATTATTTTTCAATGATCTTTGGTGTGTGCACCTTGTTTCAGTTTACCCTCTTAGAATTCTGGCAACCTTGCCTTGCTTATTGACTATTTGCTTTCCTTGCCAGTAATCTGTTTTCTTGCTATTGTTTTCATATTCCTAGTTGTCAGTCTGGTTATATGGTTTCCAAGGACAGCCAAAATTCTCATGCTTTCTTAATATTTACATTTTGTGAGTCTCCTTTTTCTCTCTATAAGTTAGCATTAGCTGTTTCCTTTTGATGCTTTTTTTTTCCTGTGCTGCTTATGATCTAAATGTGATAGCCCCACTCCTGTGAATTCTTAGTCTTAAGCAAGATTCCAATTACAACAACCTCTACTAGTCTTTAAATATTTCTCTGGTTTATAAGTGTGGTGGTTCAGTATGGGACTACATTCATAAAGTAAGTTGGACCAATTCAGAAGATTCTAGCTTAAAGTTTCTTCATCTGTGGTTTGAAC
The DNA here is from genome assembly GCF_037893015.1 of Macrotis lagotis. Taxonomy (NCBI): domain Eukaryota; kingdom Metazoa; phylum Chordata; class Mammalia; order Peramelemorphia; family Peramelidae; genus Macrotis; species Macrotis lagotis. The sequence goes on from NC_133666.1 coordinate 306,292,276, forward strand.
TTGTTTTTAAATCTTGATAACCACATTTCAATTTTATCAATTTACTTTATAATCCTATTTTAAAAACTTTTTGCATTTAAAAATATTCTGAGAAGAGAAAAAAACATATTATATAAAAATGTTATGAATTCCCACTTTAGGCTCATTGCCTGAATTTTCAGAGGGGAGCAATACATCCATAGTTTCCAAACTCCTGCTGGAATATGTCAGTGCTTGGTTTTCTCTTTTCTGATGCAAATTGCAACTCCCCTGTGCCTTATATGTTAATGGAGCTGGAATTATCACAACTACTGGCACCAGACTAAAGCTGTTGCAGTTAAAAAGCTTATAGTTGGCTCTTGTTATCCAGCTGGTGGTCTGCCTCAAGGTGAGTCACCTCCTGTCCCAGCCCCTCCATCTCAGTGCCCCCTCAACACTTTTAACTGAGTATCCTCCATAGGACGAAGTGTTTACTTTAAAAAAAATAGTGTTCAAAGCAGGTCCAAGAAGACTGAGTATCCCAACTAGAAATAATAGAATAGGATCCTGGTTCTATTTTGTTGGTTTTTGGAACTGAGACCATGATTAAGAGGGACAGCCAGGGACATTCATACTGTGCTGCTAGAGATGAAATCCTTAGGCCGATGCAAGATGGACCAGAGCAAAAAGCATTTGTCAAGAATATGTTCATTAATCAAGAATGAAAGTTGGAGGCTTGAAGATGATCAGACACTGTTGTAGTTTCAACCTTATAAATGATGCTGACTAATGATCTAGCAGCATTATTCCCATGACTCATAGGGCAGTTTCCAGGAAACCAAAATCTCTGGGTTCCCCAAGGAGTATAGAGTACACTGACAATTAGAGCATTGAAAGATAGATTTGAATTATACCATACTATCACCAAATTGTTGCCAGAAAATCACATACTGGCACTTTGCCCTGTGTTGCTGGAGCACCATGGTGCCTCACTGATATGGGAGGGATCCACATCCATAATGCCAAAGACTCCCACAGTATCCAAGCCACCATCAGAAGTAATTTCCTATTAAATCACACCATGGAATGATAATGGTTCTGGAAAAGGCAATGAGAAGGATGATTTCGCCCAACACTCCCTTCACTATAAAGAACATAATGTGCAGATCATGCCAGCATTTATTTGATGTCATGGTCTTCTTGGATTATGGACAACAATCAAACCCTGTGCTTTAGTTCATAGAGTATAGAAATTGCTGTAGCCAAAACATAAACCCCAAATTAAACAGTTATTTATCAATATTTGTTGCAGTGTTGAACCTCTCAAACCTTGACTAAATTTTTTCTTGAACTTCAGATGCAGTCCTTTGCTGCTCAAGATCAAAACTTTACCAACTTAGCAGGACCCATTAGAACATTTGCTCCTCTTTAGCAAACCAAAGGTCACCTGCATGGTATAGTGAGGCTCTGGAACAGGTCTCCAATGGAAAAGAACCTCTGGAGAATACAAAGGTTATCATTGGTCCTGAATGCCTCTGTGTTAGCCAAACAATTCTATGGTCCCTATGACAAAGAAGATATGTTCAGAGACTTCCATAGTCTTTGCCAAATGTTACTAGGGTTATCCTACTCTGGACTATTAATATTGTATTTGGTTAATTGAAATTTAAGGAATTACCTTTAAGCAGTGAGCCCCTGCTGTCTCTATACACAAGATTTTCCCCTTCAAGGTAACTTACTGTGACCTTTGCAAATGAGTAACATTTACAGACTAAATTTCAGATAAATTTCTTTTACCTACCCCACCTCCAATTCCCTTCAAAGTGACTCAAGCATATCTGATAATTTGAGCATGTCATGCAGCAGATTAAATAGCAGCTGTTAAGATTAGGTATGTTTTCAATTTGTCTAGATCAGGATAGAATAATTAGACCTTGTTTTTCTCCATTACACTGACAAGAGTCTTTATCTTGTACATGTTTCAGTCCTCACCTCTGCCATAGAATGTTTAATGGGAAAAAGCAGAATTATTCAATTGTGGTTCTTATCTATAGGACCAGGCTGGATAGGAATGGATAGGAAGGAATTCTGTTGTCTTTTATTTATGAAGCCTTAAGAAAATGCATCTACTTTCCCTCAAGGTTTTATTTTCCCATAAAAAATGCTAATTTCTCTAAAATTATTACTACTAAATTTTTCTTTGTGTTACCATATTTTAAAACATGAAGGTAAAATCTGAATAACTCCAAGGATTAATAATGATATCTAAAGAACAATATATGGTTGCTTCTTTTTTATCTTTCTATAGAACATTTATGTTTCTTGCCTTCTTGTAATGAAATAGAGACATGAAATTCATCAAGAATTTGCAAAATGCCAACATGATTTAATATATTAATGTCAAACATCTGTTAGATGCATTGACAACCTATATCTTATGTGGAATCTGAAAAATTCATGGCTGTATTACAAATATTAGCAGATAGTGCCATTTATCTAATTTTTTTAAATATGTTAAAATGTGGGAGAGTTGTCACTAAACAGAAACTCATGTGAAAAAGATTAAGGAGTCTCAGTGGACCACTAGATCAGTATGTCAGTGTTACAGGTCCAAAATAACCCAAATGGCAAAAAACCCAAAAGAAATAAAAAATAAAAGAAATCAGTTTTATCTATTGTGATGATATATTGTAATAGTAATAAGGTTGGTGTAGAAGCTGTCATAGATCCAACTTGACTGTGTGTTGGTCAGATCACTTTTCATTATTACTTGATTCTGCATATGGTATCTTAAACTCCAAGAATATCCTGGGATAACGAAAGGATGCTCAGTGATATCATTCAGAAGAAAAAGAATTAAATTTGGGATGTTTAGTTTAAAAAAGAGACTGCTTGAGAGGGACATTATAATCTTCAAATAAAGGACCATCATCTAGAAAAATTAGACTTTTGTGTATAAGTAGTTTTGGAGGTCTTAAAATACCATTACTGGGTGAAAGACAGTGGGGATGTTTCCAGAAGAGTAGAGTTGGAGGAAGATGAGGAAGAACTTTTATCTATGTATCTCTCTCTCTCTATCCATTCAAACACACATATATACATGTATATACATACAACAAACACTCTTCATTCTGTACTTATAGTTCACTCTTTCTACTAAGAAGAGATGCAATTTGTTGTAGTCCAAATTGACTAGTTTTGATATATTTCAAAATGTTGCTTTCTTTTGAATTATTGTGATTATTGTCTAATTCTCTTGATCTGCTTACTTCATTCTATATTCAATCATGAACACATATTTCTCCAAATTTTTATATTCATTATTTCTTGTGACATAGTAATATCCCATGACATCCACATACCATTTATCCAGCTACTTATGTTTTCATATTTTACTCCTTCAGAAAGTACTGATATAAATATTTTGTTATATATAATAACTTTCCTTCTGCTTTTATTATCCCTAGAGAATAGGTATAGTAGTTGCATCATTGAGTGAAAAAATATGATCTAAGTTCTCTGATTTTTTTGTAAAACATTTCCCAATTGTTTTCCTGAATAGTTGAAACAGTTTACTGCTCCATCAAGTCTGCATGCTAGTGTCCCTTTCTTCCTAGAGTTCTTCCAATATATCCATATCTTTGCTACTGTAATGGGGACAAAATGGGAACTTCTTTTGTTTTCATTATTATTTTTTTCTTTTTGATGCTTTAAAGCCTTTTTTGTCATAATTAATGGTTTGCATTTTTTCTTCTGAATACTGCCAGTTTGAATCCTTTAAATATGTGTGTGTTAAGGAATTACTCTCTTTTTCAAGATACAACTATTTTTCTATGAATCTTAGATAACTAACTACTTTCAAAGATACTTGGTATAAACATTTATTTTTCCCTAAAAGACACTTTCTTTTATTTTACCTGCATTGATTTCATTCCTGTAAAAGGTTTTTTTACTTCATGTAGTTTTAATTTATATTAAATTGACATTTTTATGATTTTTATCTCTTCTTTAAGAATTTTTTCCCAGCCATAGATAAAAGCTCTTCTTTTTTTAAAGTGATGCAACTTTTTATAATAAATTCATTTGCCTTAATAATAATTTGGGTATGAATGTATTGGCCAAAGTCTGCCAAACTATTTTTTTGTCTGATAGGGAATCATTGGCTTAGGAGATTGTATTTTTAGGTTTAGCAAGCATTGTGTGTGAAACTGAGTGCTTCTGGGGCATTTGATTAGTGCTTTATATTATAGCTTGAGATCTGGTAATTTAAGATGGCTTCATCTCTGTTTTCATTATTGATCTTCTCAATGTTTTTTCCTAGAATTTTCTAGAATTTTGCATTATTTTGATACATCTCTAAATCTGCAATTTAGTTTAAGTAATACTGTAGTGTTTACTACATTGTCTTAGTGCAAAACTGAACATAAAATAGCTCTCCACATATTTGTCTTTCTCTATTTCTGGAATTGTTTTGTAGTTGAATTTTTTAGTTCTGATTGTTTTTTTTTTGTTTGTTTGTTTGTTTTTTGTTTTAGTTTTTTTTTTTACAAGGCAAATGGGGTTAAGTGGCTTGCCCAAGGCCACACAGCTAGGTAATTAAGTGTCTGAGACTGGATTTGAGCCTAGGTACTCCTGACTCCAGGGCTGGTGCTTTATCCATTGTGCCACCTAGCCGCCCCATTCTGATTGGTTTTTAAAAGGTTAATTCCCAGCTATTTTATGGGTTTTGCAGATTTTTTTAAACAATGAATTTTCTTTTCTACGTCTTCTTTCTGAGTTTTGTTAATATGAAAAAGGGCAGATGATTTTTGTGGATTGATATTATTACTTCATATATCTCACCCCTCTCCCATAGAATCCTTTCTTGAAACAACAAATTATAATCAAGTCTCATTAAATATTGTAGTAAAATATTAAAACAGATGAAAATGTTGGCTATAACTGACAAACTATGTATGTATATATAAATCTTCATTTTATATTTATAGTTTACTGTCTTTCTATTAGGAACAGGTGGTTTGTTTTGTTCATTTTAATATTTTTTTCTTGAATATTTGAGATCCTCTGAGTAAAATCACCATATCATTTGTAAGAAGAGATCATGTTATCTCCTCTTTGTCCCATTATACTCTGTTTCTTTTTTCTTATTGTTAAAGCCATTTTAACAGAATATTGAAGAAATGATTTTGTATTAGGTGGGAGGTTGGACTAGATGAGCTGTAAGATTGTTCCTATTTTAAGATTCTGTGATTTCGAGATTCTGTTCTAATTCAATAAATCTCATTTCTTATTGCCTTTAATATTTTTGTTAGATCCACCCTTACATCTTAGAAGAGGTGGAAATTTGCAACATTAATAATTTAATGACATTACAGTCTATCATTTTGTATGTGTGGGAAATATATCTGGAAGATCAATTAATAAGGAGTTTGCCCTTTTTTTCCTTGGAAAACTTAATAGTCGTAATCTTGGTATTAACCAGAGTTTCAAATACATTTATCTCTGTGTATTTCTGTCTGTTCATCTATATATCCTGAATAAACAAAAAATTATCTTTGTGAAGAATAACTAGCAGATTCTTGAACTTAAAAGTCTTCATCTCTCTTTAAGATTTTAGTTTTTGTTTTTGACTTCAAGTTAAATATTCTATGCTGATTAGAAAATATAAACCATAAATATATTAGTAAGCCATATTTGAATTTCTACAAATACAGAGTACTAGTATTCATTAATATATTTAATATGGTCATTTAGTCAGCAAGCATTTATTAAACTGCTTAGTGCCAGAAATTCAAAGCAAAACATTTATAATTGAATAGAGAAACAGTTTAGATAGAGATGACCACAGAAGTAAGATCCTGATGTTAAGGAGAACCGAGAAAGGCTTCTTGTGGAAGATAGGACTTAACTTGAAGAAAACCAAGCAATATAGAAGGTGGAGATGAGTAAGGATATGACCTATATAAGCTAGGGGCAACTAGTGAAAACTTGAATGTAAGAAGACTGGAAATATAGGAGGGGTACAGGTTATGAAGAGCTTTAAAAAACAAACAGAATATTTTATAATTGCTCTTGGGAGTGAGAATGAACCACTGGACTTTACTGACAATATAGTGATAAGGTCAGACTTGAACTTTAGGAAGATTAGAATGACTGCTGAGTTAAGAATGGATTGGAATGGAGAGAGTCATGAGGCAGGGAGGCCAACCTCCCTGTAATAATCCAGGCAGTAAATTGTGTAATAGTGAAATGTCTAGTCTTTAGCAACAATATGGATAAAGTTAAATCTTGAATTTAGAGCATAAGAAAATTACAGTAGTATACATTACCTTCCTGGTAAACTATAAGAAACAAGTAGCTCTGAACAAAAAGTATCAGGCTGACTGTGAATCTAAGAGGAAGAATCATAAACAGCATTTTAGTAACAATTATGACTGAGAAGAAGCAGTTTGGAATGCCTGATGATGCCTTGCCTAAGCTGCATCTCTGCCCTCACAGAGATATCACTATGAATTCAAATTAAAGGGGAAGGATTACTTGTGAACACCCAATGTCATTAATACTATTTTCTTAGATATAAAATAAATAGAAAGCATGATCCTTGATCTTAAAGAACTATTCATATATGCAAGAAAAAAATTTAAGTATCATATATAAAGTGCTCTGCAAACTAATAGCTATCATTACTGTTATGTATATAAAATATGGGCTACACATCTAAAATTATATTTCTGATTATGTATGTATAAGTACAAACAAATACATTTACATGTACATGTATAAAGTGAAAATATTATCAATTATTGACCATTCTCCAGGTTTTAAATATGCCAAAGTGAAGTATGGATTGGAGGGAAGGGGAAATGTGGTTATATTTGGACTGAGTAAACATGTTAACATTTGTACTCCAGGCATAGTTGATATATTCCTGAACTTAGAATTTGAAATAACTTGGCTAGAATCTTGTTTCTGAAATATATTCATTGTGTGATTTGGGCAGACCATCGTAATTTTCTCTCAGACTCAGTTTCTTTAGCTTGTGAAACAGATTATAAATCTAGTTATAGCTTCCTTCATAGACCTGAGATGAGACTCAAATGAAGTCTTTTATATGAAGTGCTTAAAATTAATATACAAATGTCAGATAACACAATCAGTTAATAGTATTAACATATTAGCTGAAATCCAGAATCACAGAAAAAAAATTTCTTATGTTCATCTTCACTCTAATTCACTGATTTCAGAGGTTCTCTGCTGTTTTTCAGTCATTTTCAGCATATCCAAAATTTCAAGACCCCACTAGGGATCTTTTGGAGAGTAATAAACTACTGAAATAGTTTGCCATTTCTTTCTCCATCTCATTTTGCAGATGAGGAAACTGAGTCAAACACTATTAAATGACTTACCCCCAGTCACAGTGTCACTAAATGTCTAAGACCAGATTTAACTCAGCAGGATAAGTCGTCCTAACTCTAGCCTAGTACTCTATCCATGTGACACTTCATTATCATTATCATCATCATCATTGTCATAATTATTATTCCTAGACTTCATTATTATAATATAGGGTGAATTAGACATTAGCTACAATGGAGTTGATGTAGAGATGAGCCACAGTCTGACAACACATACTCTCCACTTGCATAGAACCTCAGAATATGACACAATAGACTGAAGATTGCCTAGTGTGCTCTTTAATTTTATACATGAGGAAGTGAAGGTGGCCTCCCTCTTTAGATTAAGTCTTAAACCATTGTGGGGTAGCATCCTTCTAGTGTAGTGTTTCCCATTTAAACTATCCTATGCACTAATATAGAGAGTTCTTTATTTTTCTACCCTAAATTCTCTAGGACATTCAGAGCCCCAAAGAAGAAATATTTACTTTCTTGAAGGAATGAAGTGGGCGGTGGGGACGGGTAATAGGGTGAAAGACCCAAGAGCCCTAGGGAAAAGCAGGACCAGATATAGAGTTAAGGAAGAGCAAAAGAGCAAAAGAAGAAGTCATTTAAAAAAAAAATTAAATAGACTTTAACGTTAGGAACAGGTCTGTAAAAAAAATGTTTGTGATTCATTTTTTTTTTTTGCAAGGCAGTGGGGTTAAGTGACTTGCCCAAGATCACACAGCTAGGTAATTATTAAGTGTCTGAGGCTGGATTTGAACTCAGGCACTCCTGACTCCAGGGCCAGTGCTCTATCCACTGCATCACCTAGCCGCCCCTTTCTATCATTCATTTTTGAAGAAGACCATGACATCAGGGGGTGATGCCAAGACAAACAACGTGATTTGGAATTGAGGGAGGAGATGCTGCGCTAAGTTACTAACCTCACTTTCTCCTCCAGAGCCATTGCAGTCCAGTGGCCATATATCAAACAGGATGACTGGAGATGGCCCTTGTATGCAAGGCATTCAGGGTTAAGTGACTTGCCCAAGTTCACACAGAAAGTGAGAGTATCAAGGATCTGACGCTGGATTTGAACTTCTGTCTTCCTGACTCGACGGTCAGTGCTCTATCCACTGGGCTACCCATCTCCAGTCATTCTGATTCATATCTGGCCACTGGCCCCAGATGACTCCGGAGGAGAAAGTGAGGCTGGTGATTTAGCATAAAAACCCCATCACTCAAATCTAATTCACATGCTTGTCATGGCATCACCTCCCTGATATTGTGGTCTTCTTCAAAAAATGAAGGACATTTAAAGTAAATGGTTGCAGATGAATAAAAGTCTGAGGCAGTCAAGATGCCCCTGATATAGTTTGGGAATAAGTATCTATGAACTGTGTGACCTTGAATAAGACACTTATCCATTTGGTCCTTCTCTTGCCTTGCATATCAAATGGAATCTTAGATTCCTAAGGTTCTTTTTAGCCCAAATAGTCTCTGATTCTGTGACCACATGAGGAATAGAAATGTTTCCTCATGGGAACAGCAAACCAGTGGAAGCGATTAGTTTTGCTATTACCTGTATCAAACTGCGCCTAAGAGGTTTATAAATAGAAAAGGAGAATCACTATGAAGCTGAAGTGGAAAAATGATACTCAGCTATTAACTATAATAAGGGCTCTTCTGCAGTCTGTGTTGTCTGTATTTCTTCTGTGTCAGAATAGTTTTTCATCTGATATGTTTGCAATGAAGAATGCATTGAAGAATAACCCTTGCCAGTTGTTGCAAGTTTTCTGGGAATACTGACTTGGGCCTAAATATCCTCTCAAAAAGAAAGGATCTGGGGGAATAATAAAGACAGTTGAGAAAGAGAGTGATAATTTAGGGTATAAAGAGCTAGTGCCAGTCTGAAGCAAAATTGTACAGTTGTCTGTTTTTAGTGCCTGCTCACCTTCCCTTTTGATGCTACTTCCTTCCCACCACTCAGACTTGATGCTTTCTTTTTCCCTGGTATAGTCTTCATAGTGCCCACCAGAGCACCCAGTCCAAGATTCCTCAGCCTTCCTATTGTCTGATGCTTTTACTTTTTAAAGGCTTTTCTATCCTCTATTAATGATCTTCTCATGTACACACAGTTGCCCCTTGTTCTCTATTGGCTGTGATACTGAACAATTTTTTCATAGAATTTGTTATTTGAAAAGTAAGACTCAATCCAGTTTGCACTGCCCTCCCCCCTTAGTTCAAGAGGCTAGTTGCATAAAATCGCCAAAGTGGTCATCCAGCTTCTGAATACCAGCTGCAGCAACAGGGGCATATGCTACTTGATGTAGAAGTTTATTTCCCTGGAATGGACAGATCTAATTGTTATCAGTTTCTAAAGGCCTGATCACCCTCTTCTCCTTGATATTGATTCTCTCCAGATTTTCAGAGCAATTCTCTCTTGTTTCTCTTTCTATCTGATTGCTCCATTATAGTTCCCTTACTGGTTCTTCATTCAAGTAACATGTTCCCACAAGGTCTTCTCCTAGGACTCTCTTTTCTTCTCCCTCTATACTAATTTTCTTTGGAATCTCATCAGTTTCCATTGATTTAATTATTATTTATGCTGATGATTCTCAGATTTACTTATCCAACCCTTACTTCTCTGTGGACCTACAGTATCCCATCTCCAGCTGATTATTAGGTATATTGAATTAGATATTCTGTAACAGTCTTAAAATCAACATGTCTGAAGCTGCACCTATTATCATTCCCATCCTTTACCACCATCCTTACAATTTTACAGGCTGTCAACATAGGCAATATTCTTTTCCTCACTCTCTCTTTTCCTATAACCAATTTGTTGCTATGGCAGGTTGTGCTTATCTTTGCACCATATCTCAAATACATTAGAATTTCCTTTTTGATATTTTCACACCCACCCCGGTGTAGACCCTTATAGCCTTATATTTGGAATAGGATGACTATTGCAGTAGCCCCTCTCCATTCTAATCCATCCTCCATTCAGTCAACAAAGGATTTTCCTACAGTATAGGAATGATCATGTCACCCTCTAGTCTAGGGATAATGACTCCCCTATCACCTCCAGGGTCATATATAAAGTGTTCTGGTGTTCAAAACCCTAGTGCCTCCCTCACTTCTAATCTTTTCAGACCTTACACAGTGACTCTGACCTTGTTGTTGCTCAGTTAAGACACTTCATATCCCTGACTTCCTCACGCTTTGAATGTTCTCCTTCCTCATCTCTGCCTCCTGACTTCTTTCAAGTCCCAACTAAAATCTCTCCTTCTCTAACTGGCCTTTCCAATCCCTGTAATTCTAGCACCTTTTTCTCTGTTGGTTATTTCCTTTTTTTCCTGCATATAGTTTGTTTGTACATGTTGTCTGCTCCAATTCATTATGAGCCTCCTCAAAATCAAGGACTGTCTTCTCCCTTTCTTTGTATCCCCAGCACTTAACACAGTTCCTGGGACATATTAAAAACATAATAACTGCTTTTCTGTATGTTGAATTAAAATTTATCTCTTTACAATTTCCACCAGGGATATTCGGTCTATCCTCCGAAGCAGCAGAAAACAAATTTAATTCTTCCACAAGAGAGCATTTAGCAACTTGTAGATAGCCAATTTACAATAACCTATTAATACCAGCTAAATATAGTACCTTCCTAGACCATTCATGTTTGTAGTCTCCTAAACCAGATGTGAAACAATCTCCCTTCCCCCAAGCAAGGTTACAATATAATTGGGAAATATTCAATAAAATAAATGATTTTTGTCCTTCATTCTGGAAAAAGATCATGACATCAGTGAAGTGATGCCATGACCAGCAAGTGAATTGAATTTGAATGACAGGGAGCTGCTCTAAGTCACCAGCCTTACTTTCTCCTTCAGTCATCTGGCTCCAGTGGCCAGATATGAATCAGGATGACTTGATATGGCCCCAGATGGGAGATAGGGTTAAATGTGTTGCCCAAGGTCACTCAGCTAATACAGACCAGATTTGAGCTCAGGTCCTCCTGGCTCCAGGGCTGGTGTTCTATCCATTTCACTAACTACTACAGAACATCAATAATGTTAATATGTGGTTTTCTAAGTCAGTATACAGTGGAGCAAGAATTTTATGTAGAATTAGTTTTCCCTTCTCCCCTATTTCTAAGTTTAATACCACCATCATAAACAATAAAATAAGGAAGACCTGGGTTCTTGACCATGGTCATTTCTAGAATGTGCTACTTGGTATATAAATAGAAATATAGCTTCTTCTTGGTTAAACCAGAAAAAAACATTTATCCTATATTGATATATTCTCTCTTCTGACCATAGTGGCTGTCTATAACCTGAGATTTGAGTTATGAACAAAAGGCAAGATGGAAGCTAGGAATTGATATTAGGAGGTAAATTACTTTAGACAAAATGTACTAATCTTAATTCTGGAAAAGAGATGTTGAGATAGATTTTCCACTTCTTAAGGGAGAAAGAATACAGAAAGGGAGAGGCAATGGGTATGAAATACATTGTCTGTTGTCAGATTTGATTTGATGCCAGTTTTGCATCTTTGATTTTCTTTGTTACAGGGGAACACAAAAACAGCTCTTGGTGGCAGGATATAATTGAAAAATGGTTGTCATTTTTTAAAGTATTAATAAAATTTGAAAGGAAATGGGAGGACAAAAAATAGCAATGGAAAGAGAAAGTGGTATTGGAAGGTTCATTTTCTGGCTGGTGTAGTTTTGCAAGAGAAGTTTTAAAACAAAAAAGATGGATGTGATTCTATCTAAACTTTGTTATTAGATTTGGGAAGAAATTCCAGGGTTAGCCATGGATTTTCCATTTAAGTTATTTGATTAGGTGGTACCTTTCTTATTCCATCTGTAAAATGGTAGGATGAAATAGTAATCTGAGAGTTCAGACTGTTATGTTTTGGAGGTTTTTAATGGAAATTTCCCATTTATCCTTGTTAATCTGATTAGATGATTGGAATACTCTCATGGTCACACATCAATGACTAATTTTTCTTTTGTTTTTTAAGAACAAATTAGATTTAAAAGTACATTGAAGGGGGCAGCTAAGTGGTACAGTGGATAGATTTCTGACCTTGAAGTCAGGAATACTTGAGTTCAAATCTGGTATCAGATATTTAATAATTACCTAGCTGTGTGACCTTGGGCAAGTTACTTAACCTCACTGCCTTGCAAAAACAAAACAAAACAAAAAATACATTGAACATTTAAACTCAATTGAGTATGAATTGTATTCTAACCTTCACAAACCACTTCAAGATAAACATCAATTATCACTCTACTACCCTGAAAAATCTCTGATGATTTCAATTTTCCACTTGTCTGCAGCTTAGAAAAAGGAACTTATTGTATCAGTAATGATGATTTATATCTACCTTCACCCACTCTCATTAAGTATTACTTAAAATCTAAAAGGATCATATCTGAAAGTAACTTTAATGTGTGTGTATGCCAGGAGTGGGGAACCTTTTTTCTGCTAAGGGTCTTTTGGATATTTATAGCATCATTTGAAGGCTATATTTGATCAAGCATTTGACCCCTAAAAAAACTACTAGATTTGTTAAATTTTGAGTCATGTCTGCAGTTGCTTTGGCAAGCCAGACTAATATGACTCCAAGGGTTGGAGGTTCCCCTACTCCTGGTGAACACACACATATATCTGTGTGTTTGTGTGTATATTTGTATGTATATGACATATATGTATATATGTACATATACAATATGTTTATTCCTGATGATAATTTTGCTAGGCTTTTATTTTCGAAAAATCAGCTCTTTTTACATCATTTTTTTCTTTTAAAATGATGTCTTTTCTAAATAAACAGTATTAAACATCAACACAATCAATTAAGTGAACTATAGCCCTTGGAATGTCATAACAATTTCATTTCTTCATCTTTTAAAAGATAAACATTTTCTTCTTTTCCTTTTCTCTTCTCTCTAGTCTTTACTTCTCTCATTTGTTTTCCTTGTAAAATCAAATTTGACTATGTAGTATTGCTGGTCCTTTCAGTTCTAAGTGCACTGAGTTTATGGGTCATCTGATTTGTTGCCTTTGACAGTAGTAAATAGTCTTGTGTTATAATCTAGACTCCATTGACCTGATTTTTTCTTACATTCCATCCTCTATCTCCCATGCCTGGAACGCATTTTGTCTTCACATCTACCTCTTAGATCCCTTGTTCCTTCAAAATTCAGCTTAAATGCAATCTTCGACAGGAAGCTTATATGAGTTGCCCTGCCCTCACAGCTGCTAATGCCCCTCCCCAGATTACTTTCTATTTTTTTTAATTGCTCTTGTTACTTATGGTAGTACAGTCTATCTCCTCTATCAGCTCAAAAGAAAGCAAGCTCTCTTGAGGGCAGGAGCTTTTCTTTTTTTTTTTTTTTTTGTCTCTCCCATTATATCCCCAATGTTTTGCACAATGTCTAGTATACAATAAATTCTTGGAAAATGTTTGTTGGTCTATTATGGACCTGAATGATAGATAGGCTGATAGATGATTAAAAAAAAAAAAGAGTTGAAGAATTACATAGATATAGATATAGGATGTGTGTAATATATATATATATATGCATTAACTATATTTGTGTGCATTCATATGTATGCATAAATATATGCATAGTCATGTATAATTTATCCATATACCTGTATGTATATATATGTATGTGTGTGTGTGTGTGTGTGTGTGTGTGTGTGTGTGTATATATATATATATATATATATATATATATATATATATACAGGAAGCTTACTTTTTACTTGAATTATTCAAATTATTATTTGTAACAAAATTATTATTTGTAAAAAAATCCTTATGAGTAATATCATAAGCATTCAGCAATAACATAACAAGAACTAGAATCAAAATTTTTTTTCAACTAATATGTCTTGTGTCTTCTTAATAAAATGTCCTGTGCTAGACATGGTAGAAAATAAAGATAAGTAAGACATAATGTCCGCATGTAGCTTCCCATTAGAACTGGAAGGAGACCTCTGATATGGTATGATTGAAAGAAACTAGAGCTGGATTCAAAACACATGAATTTGAATCTCAGTTCGGCTTGAGTGACCTTGGACTGGATACTTAACTTTGACCCTAAGTTAATTTATCTGTAAAATGAGGGATTGGACTAAATGATTGCTGAGTTGCCTTCCTCTATAGTGCAAGATCATCATTAGTCCAACCTCATCTTGCAGATAAGGAAACCAGGACCCCAAAAGGAATGGTTATATTTTTTGTGATCTTGAGCTACTTAACAGGCAGGATTTAGATTTGTATTGGAAGTACTCAAACTCCAGCCTTTGCTTTTTCCAGTTGATTTCTAGTTGATTCCTAGAGCTAAGCAAAAAAGAAGCTCTTTGTGACTTTCATTTGACAAACACCTAACTGAACATTCTCTGGACAGTATGTATCTTGAGAGTAACAGCTCTCACTGATAATATTTATTGTATATCCCAAAAGTCCTTTTTAGGTATCCTGTATTTTCCCAAAGTCCATTCTGTCAGAATGCTCTACCTTCTGTTTCACCTAAATCTCTTTTTTCATGTGGTCGTAATCTTCTCCAGTATCTATAATATATGGAGATAGAGATTAATATGTTTCTCATTGGAACCTTTCATTCATGTATTTAATCAGAAGACATTTATAGAATGTCTACTGAATGCTCATTGAATGTATTAAATTATAGAAAATTGAGGGGGAATATAAAAGAAGAGGAAATTAACTTTGCACTTTCAATGAAAACACAGAAGATTTTGTGAGAACCATCTGACAACTGACAAGTAAATATCAGTATGAGATAATATAATTTTAACTATATAAACAAATAAATGCTTAGGGGATGAAATTAATCACCTTATCTACATAGTGTGTAGTAAATTAGAGAATACTTCTTGGAATAGGTGAGTATGTGCCAGATCTTAAAGACAGTCAAATACAATTTTCTTATAGCATTAGCTATAGAACATTGCATAAAGATTCCCAGTGAATGTTATTCACTGATGAATTCAACTTTCCATCCCCTTAAACTTTTTCTTAATAAGGCAATGGGGTTAAGTGGCTTGCCCAAGGCCATGCAGTTAGGTAATTATTAAGTGTCTGAGGCTGGATTTGAACTCAGGTACTCCTGACTCCAGGGCCAGTGCTCTATCCACTGCACCACCTAGCTGACCCCTCCCCTCCCCTTAAACTTTAATGAGGAACCAATAAAGAGAAAGGCAACAATCTTGCTTTTAGGTGCTTAAAACACTCTTGAAACTACTTTCTTTTTTCAAGACTCAAATGTAAAATATTGGATTTTATTTGGGCAAATCTGGGAGAACTTCACTTTTGAGTTGATCATGTTGCTTAAATTCACCAAGGACATGGGAAAGAGACCACAAATGATATTTAAAATCTTATAAACAGAACCTCTTGATCAATAATGTGTACTTTAAATGGTAGACAATTGACCAGTACCATTTTTCTTGACTTTGCAGAGATGAAAAAAACCAGTCCATCATAGTAAGTGGGGAGTCAGGAGCTGGAAAGACAGTGTCAGCTAAATATGCCATGCGATATTTTGCCACAGTTGGAGGTTCTGCCAGTGAAACCAACATTGAAGAAAAAGTCCTTGCATCCAGCCCCATCATGGAGGTAAAGAGTTCTGAATCTTTCTTGCCATTCTATCTCTTCAGTTTTTTCCTTCAGTAGCATTTGGGTATTGTGATATTGCATGAATGATCACAAGAATCCTTGGAATATACCAGCATTTCCTTTTTTCAAGTCATTTGATAATTTAAAAACATCCATAAACACACAGAGAAATTGTCCATCGTGAAATAGCTCATACTACAAGAGATCAGATTTTCTTGATATATTAATAAATGCTTAATAAATCCTTGCCTGTTCCCCACAAATTCAGGGATATGTAGTATGTATTCCTTGAAAAGATATTAGGTGTTAGCCTTGAAGTAAATAATAGAATGTTAAATCTGGATAGAAACCTTATAGATCATTAGATCCAGGAATTGTTCATTTTCTTTGCATCATGCACCCCTTTGACAGAATAATGTTTTTAAAAGCATAAAATAAGATACTGAAGATTACAAAGAAAGCCACTTATATTGAAATATGCTTAACAACATTTTTAAAAAACAAGTTCAGAAACCCCTAATCAAGTCCAAACCCTCAGTTTGACAGATGAGGAAACTGAAACTGAGAAATGGCTTAACAAGGGTCAGTTCTTCCTGAATAGAGAGAAGTGTCTTTCCTCTCCACTCCTTCTACTGGGTGCTTATGGAGTTCGTTTTCCTGTGAAAACCCATTCTCATTTTCCTGGAGTGCAGTAATAAAAGAAAAAATAAATTGATGTTCCTAAGAGAAAAACAGTTTTCTCTTGAAAGGCTCTGATTTCCAACAAAGTTCAACACAGATGTTTCCTACTACATGAAGCCTTTTCTTATTGATTGATATCCAGTTCAAGTTGCTAGTCCTCCCCTCTCAAAAAAAGTAATTTCTTCTTATTTATTCTCTACCTATTTTGTGTACATTTATACATTTGTGTATCATTTTGCCTTAATAGAATGTATGTTACATAAGAGCTAGGACTATTTCATTTGTCCCTTTGTTATCTCTAGCATTTAACCTAGCCTATCACATAGTAGATACTTTAAAATGTTTATTGATATATTGTTCCTCCAGCAAAAGAAACCTCTGTAGGGAGAAACATTACTTCTTACTCCCCTGGGAGACTAGTCCCAGTTTATGATGCCTTGGAGGTATATGTGGTCACTATATGATGTCATTATGTCAGTGTGAAGAAGCAGTACAGATCACTTAACCTCCTTCATGTCTCTGAGTACCACGATATCATTAAGCATCTCTCCCTTATCTAGTCTCTGACTTTCCCAAATACAGGCAAACATTTAGCTAAAGGGATAGCCTTTGGTGTTGTGGGGGACCAGTCCCCAGAGATGCATCTTGTGATGGTTTCCCAACCATGTGCTCATCTATCTTGAAGAACATCTTTGAGAGAATTATGATTTATGAATACCCTAAGAGATCATCAATACAGACATGAAATTAAGGAAGGTCTTCAGGGCTGGAGGACATGGATTTTCTTTATTTTATTTTGGGGACTCTAGATGCCAAAGATTAATATCTTAAGTCCAGAATTTATGCATTGTATTTTTGGTCTTTTGTTTGTTAAAGACAGATGCGGTTTTATTTCTTTTTATATAAATTTTTAAATATTTCTTTTGAACCTATCCTAATCCACTGATCCATTACTTGGTTTCTTAATCAGTACCAGGCAGTTTTGAAGACTGTCACTTTATGGTATAGCTTTAGATCTGGTAGAGCTAGGCCACCTTCCTTTACATTTTTTTTTCATCAGTTCCCTTGCTATTCTTGACCTTTTGTTGCTCCAGATGAATTTTGTTACTATTTTTTCTAGCTTGGTAAAAGTAGTCATTTGGTAGTTTGATTGGTATGGAACTGAATAAATAATTATTTTGAGTAGAATTGTCATTTTTATTATATTAGTTTTACCTAACCATGAGCAATCGACATTTTCCCTACTATTTAGATCTGGCTTTATTTGAGTGAGAAATGCCTTATAATTGTGTTCATACAGTTTCTGGTTTTTGTCTTGGGAGGCAGATTCCCAAGTATTTAATGTTGTCTATAGTTACTATAAATGGAATTTCTCTTTCTATCTCTTGCTCTTAGGCTTTGTTATTCATATATATAGAAATGATGATGATTTATGTGAGTTTATTTTATATTCTGCTATTTTGTTGAATTTATTGTTTCAAGGAGTTTTTAAGATGATTTTCTCAGGTTCTCTTAATATACCATATCATTTGCAAAGAGTAAAAGCTTTCCTTCCTCATTGCCAACTCTGATTCCTTCAATTTCTTTTTCTTCTGTAATTGTTACAGCTAGCATTTCTAACACTATATTCAATAGTCATTGAATAGTGATAATGGGCATCCTTGTTTCAACCCTAATTTTATTGGAAATGCTCCAAGTTTATTCCCATTACACATAATATTTGTTGATGGTTTTAAATAGATAATATATATTATTTTGAGGAAAACTCCATTTATTTCTAAACTTTCTAGTGTTTTTAATAGAAATGGATGTTGTATTTTATGAAAGGCTTCTTCAACAACTATTGAGATAACCATATGATTTCTGTTGGTTTTGCTATTGATGTGTTTAATTATATTGAGTGTTTTCTTAATATTGAACCATCCTTGCCTACCTGGAATTAACCCTATCTGTTCATGGTGTAATATCCTAGTAATAGCTTGCTCTAGTCTCATTGCTAAAGTTTTATTTAAGATTTTTGCATCAGTATTCATTAGGGAGATTAATCTATAATTTTCTTTGTTTTGGTTCTTCCTGGTTTAGGTATCACACTATGTTGGTGTCATAAAAGTTGGCAGAACTCCTTCCTCTCCTATTTTTTAAATTAGTTTATGTAGAACAGGAATTAATTGTTCCTTAAGTGTTTGGTAGAATTCACTTGTAAATCTATCCAGACCTGGAGACTTTTTCTTAGGGAATTGATTGATGGTTTCTTCAATTTCTTTTTCTGAAATGGGATTATTTAAGTAATTTATTTCCTCTTCTGTTAATTTGGGCAGTTTTATTTTTGTAAATATTCATCCATTTTATTCAGGTTGTCAAATTTATTGGCATATAGTTTGGCAAAGTAGCTATGAATTATCTCTTTAATTTCCTCCTCATTGGTGTTTAGTTCACCCTTTTTATTTTTGATATGGGTAAATTGGTGTCTTCCTTTACTTAGCTTCTGGTAATATGATTAAGATATTTGTACTGTAAAAGGAAATTGGGGTTGTGTGGTACTGTATCCATGATGTATTAGAGTGAGAAACAATAATAGAACAGATCAAGATGATGATGTTGGTTCATTATGTTTCTTTTTTCTTTATTTTTGGGGACTTGAGATGCCAAAGATTAATATCTTAAGTCCAGAATTTATGCATTGTATTTTTGGTCTTTTGTTTGTTGAAGAAAGATGCAGTTTTATTTTATTTTTATTGTATTGTTTTTATTAGGCAGGATAGTAGTGGTAATCACATGAATATCTTTTAGAGATTACAGCCTTTCTAGTCATCCGTAGTAAAATTCAAGTTAGAGGTAGTAATGGCATGTACCATTAAATGTGGTCATGAAATATCCTTATTGTATTAGGTTGTTGTTTTTAGTTAAGGGAAAGAAAGTAGAACTATTGGACAGATAATAATATTCCTGGCATTTATATAATTCCATAAAGCTTTCAAAGCTGTTTATAAACAATATTAGCATGATGCTGCATATAATATTAACTTTGTTCAAATTAAGAAACTGAGACAGTTGGAGTTGGAGGGTATAAATCTTCTACTTTGAATCAAGGGAGCTTTTAGTATTTCCTAGTTCTTTGTCCTTTCTCTCTCACACTCACTCGAGCTCTCTGTATGTCTGTCTCAGTCTTGGCTTTGATTCATTTCCTAGTCTTGATTCAGAAAGTCTCACTTAATTAAATGTGCCCCACTAGGTACATTAACAACACTTTTTATTAGTATATTACAAATAACACACACAAGATATTACTGTGCAATAAGAAACAATCAATATGTTGAAGGCAGAGAATTATAAGAAGATTCATGTGAACTGATACAAAATGAAGAAAGCAGGCCCAGAGAACAAGATACACAGTTTCTATGATTATAAATGGAAAGTATAACAACAATAAAATGATCAAAATTGATTCTTGTGAAATTATAATGACTAAGCTTGGACCCAAAGAAGAGATATGCAAGAGTATCCCCACACACACACACTTTTTTTGCAGCAGTAGGAGGTGAGTTGTGGAATACTACAAATGATATTAACCTTCATTCATATTTTGCTCAGTTTTGTTGGTCTGTTTTCCCTCTTGTTTTTATTTTTTTTTTTTGCTTTGAGAGCTTGTTTTTATGGGAAAAAGAGGAGGGAGGGATATATTGGGAAAAGTATATAATGTAAAAACAAGAGATAGGAGTAAAAATTTACTTTGAAAATTACAGTAGAACCACCATCACTAGTTGAGATGGTATTTTATTATTTTTCATTTGTGGCTTCTTGGGTAGATGCTACCACCCCAGCTGCACTAGGGAGAAATGTGATATACTAGTATGTTTTTGTTGTTCCATATTAGAAAATATATGTGAATCACTTTTCAGATTTTAAAGCTATATAAATATGAGTTATTTTTTCTTAGTACAGTGCTATACATGTAGTAGTTAATCAGTGAATCAATGAATGCTTCAGTTTATTCAATACTGATAAGTGGCTCAGTTCTATAGGGCTGTGACATTTACAAAGTGTTTTCTATAAAATCAAGCAATATTGTCTACCAAATACTTCATGGGGAAGTATTGTCTTGAGAATTTAGGGCTGGAAATCACTTTAAAAATCAACTATTCCAATCCTATCAGTTTTTAAAATTTAAATTTTTCAAATCTATTTTTTCTCCCTGCTACATCTCCTTCAGTGAAAAAAAAAAGAAAAAGATAATGAAAAGCCAATTATGCATAGTCAGGCAAAATTATTATGTCATTGACCTTGTTTAAAAAACAAGACACAAACCATAATCTTAGTTTGTAATTTTGCTAACTCTTATATTTTATTTTTTTTTCTTAAGGAAATGACTTATTTCTCAACACATTCAACTTAGATCATTGTACAGCATGGAAACAATGTAAAGACTAACAGACTGCCTTCTGTGGGGGGTGAGGGGAGAGAAAAGAGATTAGGGGAAAAACTATAAAATTTAAAAAATAAATACATTTTTTAAAAAGAAGACACAAAATAACCTTTTGCTTCATTGTATACCCTGTGTCTATCTATCACTTCTGTGTCAGGGATCCTAACTGGAAAATAGTAGCACTTATCTCACAGGCTTGTTGTCAGGGTCAAATATATACTATTTTTTAGCACAGTGCCTACCCTATAGCTGGCTCTATATAAACCCTTATTCCTTCTCTCCCCTCCCTTCCCCCAGGGCTTAATAAAATGCTTGCTACCTTGACTTTACATCTGTTTTCTCCAGTCTTTAAGGCAGTGCTATGCTCACAAGAAGATACCTTAGAAGTATCTACTAGGGGCAGCTAGGTGGCAGTGGATAAAGCACTGGCCCTGGAGTCAGGAGTACCTGGGTTCAAATCCGGTCTCAGACACTTAATAATTACCTAGCTGTGTGGCCTTGGGCAAGCCACTTACCCCCGTTTGCCTTACAAAAAAACCTTAAAAAAAAAAAGAAGTATCTACTGAACTTATGTTAAATGAATTGAGTGAATTGGGGTAATAATAGTTGTGCTACTAAGATCTTCTACTGTACGTTGGATTGTGAAGAAAGCACTTTTCTAAAGTAAAAAAAATAAAAACAGATGTTATTTATATTATAGTATGTTTCTGAAATGGCATCCAACTCCAAAGACAGATAAAATTAGCTTTTCTTTTTAAAAATGTTTTATCTTGGGGGCAGCTAGGTGGTGTAGTGGATAAAGCACCAGCCCTGGAGTCAAGAGTACCTGGGTTCAAATCCCATCTCAGACACTTAATAATTACCTAGCTGTATGGCCTTGGGCAAGCCACTTAACCCCCTTTGCCTTGCAAAAACTTAAAAAGAAATATTTTATCTTGTTTTCAAACAGGCCATTGGAAATGCTAAAACCACTCGAAATGACAACAGTAGTCGCTTTGGAAAGTACATTCAGATTGGATTTGATAAGAGACACCACATCATTGGGGCCAACATGAGGACCTACCTTTTGGAAAAGTCCAGAGTCGTCTTTCAGGTAAATGATGCCATTTAAGGTTTTTTCAGTGAGATCCCTAAATGCAATTAATCAAGGAATATTTACTAAGAGATTATTATATTCTGGATGCTGAGGATATGCTATACATATTTACATCACTAATCCAAATATATAATACAAATCCCTGCCCAAAGAAGGTTGCATTAAGTAGGAAGAAATATAGTTCCATAAAAGTGTATCTATATATGTTTATGTATAAATATAGACATAAAAGGTTATGTGTGTTTGTGTGTATATATATATATACATATATATATATATACATATATATATACACACACACTTTTATATGACTGTATTTTCTCCAACATAATGCATCCTTCTTTGGGCAGGGATTGTGTGTGTGTGTGTGTGTGTGTGTGTGTGTGTGTGTGTGTGTGTGCTTAATTCTCACACTTTTTTTATGTGAGAGAAAGAAAAATAAACAAATCACGATATTTAGGGCATATATAGTGGGGCACATTTATTCAAACAAGACTTTTTTAAGAGAGTAAAGAGACTAAAGGCCAGGAAATGAATCAACTCCAAAAGTGGGAGAGAAGACTCATTCAGAGAACTGAAAACAACTGGGAAATGCCAGAAGTTCCCTTGATTTAAGTCAGAAACATAATCATTCACTCTAATATTCACCAGTACCACAGTTTCTTGTCTTGTAAAATCTGAATAATATTATATATCGTGTTATAAACTAAGCTGTATGGATACCCTGCACACAGAGACATGAGCACATTTAGATGCAGAGATGTACACACAGAGACATACAGATAGACACATGCAGAGACATACAGAATGCATATACACACAGAACCCAAAGTAATTTTCTGGAGGGTACCAACTGAAGGCTTTTCATGTAGGAGCTGAGTACTAAAGAAAACTAAAGTTTCTAAGAGAGAAGAGGTTGAAGAGGAAATTTATTCCTGAAATGCAAGACAATCTATAGAAAGGTATGGAAATGAAGATGGAACACTATGAATAAATACATCATAGTGAGTTAGACAAGTTTGTCTGCAGAAAAGGTGGACTGGAGCCAGATTGTAAAGTATGTTGAAAACTAAAAAGAAGCTATCTGTCTTTTAAATTGGAGCTATAGGGAGCCACTGGATCTGTTTGAGCAGTCAAGGGGTGATGTTTTTAAAAATATCATTTTGCTGTTTGGACAATGGATGGGAGAAGAGATTGAAGGAAAGGAATTCAAGGAGGCGACATTGTGGTAGTCCAGACAATAGGTCTTGAGAAAATGGATTTTAGAGATAGTTTAGAATAGGGATTCTCTTTTGAAAATTTAAAATGTTTACTTTTAATTTTAAATTCTCTCCTTCCATCTACGCCCTCCTGTTCATTGAGGTTGGAAATAAGATATCCATTATCCATGTAAAACATTTCCACATTCTGTGGGAGAGGAAGGAGGAACAAGAAAAACAAAGAAAAATAAATGCTTCAATTAGTTCTCTCTCTTGATGTAGATAGTATTTTTTTATTTTGAGATTTTTAGAATTTATGTGAATCATATTGATCAAATAGCTAAGTCTTTCACAATTGATTATTGTAACAACATTGCTGTTACTATGTACAGTGTTCTCTTAGTTCTCTCTTTCATTTTCCCTTTGGAATTCTGTTAAAGTCTTATTCCTGAGAATAATGTTGCTTAATGTATAAAATAAAAGACACAGACATACCAAGAAAACCCACTGTATTGAAATAAAATTATCAAAAAAATTTTTTTTCAAAAATAAGTTTACAGACTTCTGGTCAAGATGGCAGAGAGAAGACAAGCACAGTGCTAGTCTCCTGATCTTCTCTCCTGTTCTTCCCTCATATAAAATATGAACCAAACCTCTTAATAGAAATCCTATCTACAAAACTCAGAAAGAAAACTAGGAGAAAAGATCTACCTCAAGGTTTGTCCTCCGGGATTATGGGTGAATCCGGGCACAGAGGGCAGACTCTGCCAGGAGCACAGGAGAGGGTCAGAGTCTGAGAGCTGCACTAGCCTGGTCAACGAGGCTGGCAAGAGTCTGAGAGTTCCACTAGCCTGATCAGTGGGGCAGACTAGAGCCTGAAAACCTAAAAGCAGGGCAAGCCTGATTAGCCACAGGGCAACTAGGGAGCAAAGGCATTGTTTTTGGCAATCTGGAGGTTGGGTGCAGAGCTGGAGGGTGAGTTCCAGTGCAGGAGAGTTGCAGCCATACCTTCATTTCAGCTGAAGCCTCTTCCCAGACAAACACAATTGCAGCCCACCTCTGCCCCAGGCTAAGAGAAGCAGACCTCCCTCAGCTGTGAATAGGGAGAGCAATTACCTTGCCCTAGGGCAAAACCCACCATTAGACAAAGATAAAAGTACTCAACAACTTCATCCACCCCCTCCAAGCTATGGGAGAGGACCTCAAAATAAGGTCACAGACACTTCAGAGAAAGCAACCAACACAGCCTACTGGCCAGCCCACTTGGAGATATTAAATCCAGTGAGTAAAGCCTCTAGGTGATCTCAACACCAAACCTCTGTGAACCAGCCCCTTGGCAACATAAGGTCTTAGGAAAATGAAGAAAGGTCAGAGAAAAGGAGGTTCCATAGAGAGATTCCTAGAAGGAAAAGATCCTAACTCAGAGAGACCTAGAACCTAGAATATGATCTGGTCTCCAGAATATAAAGACTTCCTTGAAGAAATCAGGAAGGAGTTTAAAAATCAATTGGAATATTTGGGAGAGACAATTAACACCTTGCAACAAGAAAACAAATCATTAGAAAATACAGTTGGACAAATGCAAAAAAGAAAATCATTCTCTCAAAACCTCAGTTAGTCAAATGGAAAACTCAAAAATAGAATTGACCAATTGAAAAAGGAGCTGCAAAAGGTAAATAAAAAAATTATTCTCTAAAAAAAAGAATGTAGTCTGTGGAAACTAATGACTTCATGAGACAGCAAGAGTCTGTCAAATAAAACCAAAAAATCAAAAAAAAAAAATAGAAGAAAATGTAAAATACCTCATCAGCAAAGCCACTGACCTTGAGAATAGAATGAGGAGAGACAACCTGAAAATTTTAGGTCTTCCTGATAACACTGAAGAAGAAAAAAAGCCTAGACTTAATTTTACAAGAATTAGTGATGGAAAACTGCCCTGATATCATGGAACCAGAGGGAAAAATCATTATTGAAAGAATACATCAATCCCCTCTGGAAAGAGATCCTAAAATGAAAATACCGAGGAGTGTTGTGGCTAAATTCCAGAACTATCAGATAAAAGAGAAAATCCTGCAAGCAATTAGAAAGAAACAATTTAGATACCAAGGAGCCACAGTGAGGATTACACAGGACCTTGATGCATCAAAATTAAGGGATCTAATGGCCTGGAATGAGATATTCCAAAGAGCAAGGGAGCTTGGAATGCAGTCAAGAATCTACTACCCAGCAAAACTGAGCCTTTTCTTCCAGGGGAAAAGATGGATATTTAATGAAATGGAAGACTTTGAACATTTCCTGATGAAAAAACCAGAGCTTAATAGAAAATTTGGACATCAAACAGGAGTCTCAAGACATAAAAAGATAAAAAAAAAAAACTACCATCCAATAAGATGAAACTGACTATATCCCCTCCTGGGAGAAATATTCTCATAACTTTTTTTCCATAACTCTTGAGAATTATAACTCTATTAGAGACAATATACTTAGCCAGAAGTGATGGACACTCATGACTTTTCTGTGAGTCAGATACAATGCTTTACAAACAATACCTCCTTAAAAAGGGGGACAGTAAGAAAAAAGGAGGATGGAGGATTTTGAATGGGGTAAATCTCATTACATTAAGAGGTACAAAGACCTATTGTAATAGAGGGGAAGAAGGGAGGAGCTGAGAACCACCTGAATCTTCCTCTCATCAGACTTGACTTAAAGTTAACTTACACAAACACTCAGTTAAGTTAAGAAACTTATCTCACCTTTCAAGTATTAAAAGGGGAAAGGGGGAGGGAGGGGATGTGGAGGTGGGAAAAGGGGGAACTAACAGAAAGGAAGGGAGGGAAGAAGGGGGAAAGGGGAAAGAAAGGGAGGGTTGATATAGGAGGGCAAACACACTGAAGGGAATGGTATTCAGAAACAAAATACTCAAAAATATGGAAAAGGGGGAAAAAGGGAAAACTAAAAACAGAGGGAAGATAGCATGGAGGGCAATAAAGAGTTAATAAGTACACTTTTAATGTGAATGGGATGAACTGTCCCTTAAAATGTAAGCAAACAGAGTGGATTAAAAATCAGAATCCTACAATATGCTGCTTACAAGAAACTCATTTGAAGCAGAGAGATACATATAAAGGTAAAAGGATAGAGCAAAATATATTTTGCTTCAGCTGAAGTCAAATAAAGCAGGGGTAGCAATCCTTATCTTAGATAAAGGAGCTGCAAAAATAGATAGTGTTAAAAGAGATAAGGAAGGAAACTATATCCTCCTAAAAGATACCATAGACAATAAAGTAATTTCAATACTAAATATGTATGCACCCAATGATATTGCATCCAAATTCTTAGAGGAGAAGTTGAAAGAGCTACAGGAAGACATAGACAGCAAAACTCTACTAGTGGGAGACCTCAAACTCCCACTCTCAGATTTAGACAATCTAACCATAAAATAAACAAGAAGGAAGTTAAGGAGATAGACAGATTGTTAGAAAACCTAGATATGATAGACTTATGGAGGAAACTGGATGGAAGTAGAAAGGAATATATGTTTTTTCTGCAGTACATGGCACTTACACAAAAGTTAGCCATATACTAGAGCATAAAAACCTAATGATCAACTGCAGAAAGGCAGAAATAGTGAATACATGTTTCTCAGATCATAATGCAATAAAAATCATATACAATACTGGACCAGGATGATACAGACCCCAAACTAATTGGAAACTAAATAACCTCCTTTAAAAAATGAGCAGATCAAACAACAAATTAAAAAAAGAATTAATTATTTCATCCTAGATAATGACAATAATGAAACAACATATCAAAATCTATGGGATTCACTCAAGGCAGCTATCAGAGGATCTATTATATCTTTAAATGCTTACATGAATAAATTAGAGGAAGAGGAAATCAATGAACTAAATATACAACTAAAAAATTATAGAAAGAACAAATTAAAAACCCCCAACTAAATACCAAATTAGAAATTCTAAAAACTAAAGGAGAAATGAATAAAATAGAAAACAAGAAAACTATTGAACTAATAAAGAAAGCCAAGAGTTGGTTTTATGAAAAAAACAAAATTTTTAAACCTCTGTTCAATTTGATTTAAAAAAAAGAAAGAAGAAAACCAAATTACTAGTATCATAAATGAAAAAGGTGATCTCACTGCCAATGAGGAGGAAATTAAAGTAATGATTCAGAATTACTTTGCCCAACTCTATGCCAATAAATTTGACAATCTAAGTGAAATGGACAAAAGTTTACAAACATTTAAGTTGCCCAGGTTAAGTGAAGAGGAAATTAAAAACCTAAACAAACCTATCTCAGAAAAAGAAATTCAACAAGTCATCATTGAACTGTCTCAGAAAAAATCTCCAGGGCAAGATGGATTCACAAGTGAATTCTATCAAGCATTTAAGGAACAATTGGTTCCAATTCTATATAATTTTTCTTTGGAAAAATAGGTGAAGATGGAACTCTACCTAACTCTTTCTTTGATACCAATATGATGCTGATACCTAAACTAGGAAGAGTTAAAACAGAGAAAGGAAATTATAGACCTATCTCACTAATGAATATAGATGACAAAATCTTAAATAAAATCTTAGCAAATAGATTACAACAAATTATCACTAGGATAATACACTATGACCAAGTAGTATTTATTCTAGGGATGCAGGATTGGTTCAATATTAGGAAAACTGTTAGTATAATTAATTATATCAATAACAAACCTATCAGACATCATATGATTATAGCAATAGATTCTGAAAACCTTTTTGACAGCATCCATTCCTACTAAAAAAACACTAAAGAATGTAGTTATAAATGGGTTTTTCCCCTTAGAATAATAAGCAGCATCAATTTAAAACCATCAACAAGCATTATATGCAATGGGGATAGGCTTGAGGCATTTCCAATAAAATCAGGGGTGAAACAAGGATGCCCATTATCACCACTGCTATTCAGTATTGTATTAGAAATGCTAACTTCAGCAATAAGAAAAGAAAAAAATTGAAGGAATTAGAATCAGGAAGGAAGAGATAAAACTCTCACTCTTTACAGATGACATAATTGTAGCAAAGTCGCAGGATATAAAATAAACCCTCATAAATCTGCAACATTTTTATATGACTAGCACGATACAGCAGAAAGAGCTAGAAAGAGAAATCCAATTCAACATAAGCTCAGATAATATAAAAACAGCTAGGATTCTATTTGCCAAGGCAGACTCAAAAACTTTTTGAAAACGATTACAAAACTCTTCTCACGCAAATAACATAAGACTTAAATAACTGGGCAAAAATCAGTTGCTCGTGGATAGGCCAAACTTACATAATAATAAAAATGACCATTCTGCCAAAACTAAATTACCTGTTTAGTGTCCTACCAATCAAAATTCCAAAAAATTACTTTAATGAGTTAGAAAATGTTGTAAGTAAATTCATATGGAGAAATAGAAAATCAAGAATTTCCAGGGATTCAATGAAAAAAAGTGCAAAAGAAAGTGGCTTAGCTTTACCAGATATAAAATTAGATTATAAAGCATCAGTCATCAAAACTGTCTGGTATTAGCTAAGAAATAGAGTGGTAGATCAGTGGAATAGATTAGGTGCAATAGCAGGAAATGATGATAGCAATCTGCTGTTTGATAAATCCAAAGAGCCAGCTATTGGAATTAAAAAACTCTCTCTTCAATAAGAACTATTGGGGAAATTTGAAGTTAGTATGGAAGAACCTTAGATTAGACCAACACCTCACACCCTATAACAAGATAAGATCAAAATGGATGCAGGATTTAGACAAAAAAATTATTATATGCAAATGTGAAGATCAAGGGGTAGTTTACCTGTCAGATCTATGGAAAGGGAAGCAGTTTATGACCAAGGAAGAGATGGAGAACATCATTTAAAAACAAACTAGATAATTTTGATTACATTAAATTAAAAAGCTTTTGTACAGATAAAGTCACTGTAACCAAGATCAAAAGAAATGTAGTAAATTGGGAAACAATTTTTACAACTAGTATTTCTGAGAAAGGACTCCTTTCTAAAATGTATATACAGAGAACTGAGTCAAATTTTCAAAAAAAAAATAAGCCATTCCCCAATTGACAGATGGTCAAAGGATACGCAAAGGCAATTTATAGATGTGGAAGTCAAAGCAATCCATAGTCATATGAAAAATTGCTTTAAATCATTACTTTTTAGAGAAATGCAAATTAAAGCATCTCTGAGATACCACCTCAAACCTCTCAGACTGGGCAATATGACCAAAAAGGACAATGATCAATGTTGGAAGGGTTGTGAGAAATCCAAGACACAAATACATTGTTGATGGAGCTGTGAACTCATCTGACTTTTCTGGAGCAATCTGGAATTATGCCCAAAGGGCAACACAAATGTCCATACACTTTGATCCAGCAATACCACTACTGGGTCTATATCCTGAAGAGATTATGAAAATAGTGTAAAAATATCACTTGTACACAAATATTCTTTAGCAGTCCTGTTTGTGGTGGCAAAGAATTGGAAATTAAGTGAATGTCTTTCAATTGGGGAATGGCTTAACAAACTATAGTATATATATATCATGGAACTCTATTGTTCTATTATAAACCAGGAGGGATGGGAATTCAGGGAATCCTGAAAGGATTTGCATGAACTGATGCTGAGTGAGATGAGCAGAACCAGAAGAACACTGTACACCCTAACAGCAACATGGGGGTGATGATCAATCTTGATGGACTTGTTCATTCCGTCAGTGTAACATCCAGGGACAATTTTGGGCTATCTGCAATGGAGAATACCATCTCTATCCAGAGAAAGAACTGTGGAGTTTGAACAAAGACCAAATACTATTACCTTCAATTTAGAAAAAAAAATCCATTATCTTCTTATGTAATTTTGCTATCTCTTATACTTTATTTTTCTTCCTTAAGGATATGATTTCTCTCTCATCACATTCACTTAGATCAATGTATACCATGGAAACAATGTTAAGACCAACAGAATGCCTTCTGTGGGGGTGGGGGGTGGGGGGAGGGAAGCAAGAATGGGGAAAAATTATAAAACTCTAAATTAATAAAATCTTTCTAAAGTTTTGTATTTAAAAAATAAGTTTACAAACTCCAAATTAAGAATATCTAGTCATAGTTATTGTAATTGTAATTTCAACCCATAGACATCTTTCTAGAACCAGTTTTGTTCCCACTGTACCATCTAGTTTCAGAGCATCCTGTGAGGCCCTACATTCTTCCTTTTTATTTTTATTCTTTTCTGAAAATAATAGAAAAATAAAATAAATTTTCATCCTATTCATTTTTCCCCCATAAATAATTCCCTCCCTGGCCTTCCCATCCCAAAAACTAGTCATGGATTTGGATTTCTGGATTTTTAAAAAAATTAAATCCCAACTATGTGCAAAGATAGTTTTCACCATTCATCCTTTTACAAGCTTTTGTGTTCCATATTTATACCACCTTCCCTTCCCTCTCCCTCTCCATGGCCCAAACAATTTGGTATATATGTTGTACATCCACTTTTAACCTATTTCTGTATTAATCATTTGTGAAAGAAAACTTTGAACTAAGGGGGGGGGGACTCTGAGAGGGAAAAAAACATAAAAGAAGTTTTAAAAAGTATGCTTTACTCTACATTCAGATTCCATAGATTTTGTTGTTTTTTTGTTTTGCAAGGAAGTGGGATTAAGTGACTTTCCCAAGGTCACGCAGCTAGGTAATTATTAAGTGTCTGAAGCTAAACTTGAACTCAGGTCCCCCTGACTGCAGGCCCAATGCTCTATCCACTGCACCACCTAGAATCTACTGCCCCAGAATCCAGTTTCTTCTCTGGATGTATGGCATTAACAGTTCTCTCAGAATTATCCTTGAACACTGAACTGCTGAGAGAAGTTGCTTCCAATGTTGTCAATTATCTCAAAAAGTTGCTGTTGGTGTGTTTATTGTTCTGGTTCTACTCACTTTATTCAACATCAATTCATGCAAGTCTTTCCAGGTTTTTCTGAAATCAGGTTATTCATGAGTTCATATGGAACAATAGTATTCTATAGCATTCATATACCATAGCTTGTTCAGCCATTACTCAATTGATGGGCATTATAAGGAATATTCTGCAAAATTTCACAGATGCATCTATTAGTTAGCCTTAACTTTATAATATCTTTCTCCTTCCGTATCTCTTTTAATTAGATATATTTTTGCTTTTTGCTTTGTCTGAGAGCGGGATTGCTACCTCTGCTTTTTTTTTTTTAACTTAAGCTGAATCATAGTATATTTTGCTCCAGCCTTTTACCCTGTGTGCATTCTCTGCTTCAAATGTGTTTCTTATAAACAACATATTGTAGGATTCTAGTTTTTAATACATTCTGCTATCTGCTTATGTTTTATGAGAGACTTCATCCTATTCACATTCACAGTTAAGATTGCTAATTCTGTATTTTCCTCCATTCTGCTCGCTCTCTCCTCTCTCTCTCTCTCTCTCTCTCTCTCTCTCTCTCCCCTTTCTCCTTTTCCTTCCTCATTAGGGATTATTATTTTCAATTCTTCTTGTTGTGGGGTTTGGGGTTTTGTTTTATTTTTGTCCACCATAATATGGAGCTTTCAGGAATCTCTTTCTTGCAGTGGAGATCCAACTGGAGCTTGAGTTCTGGCCTGGCTCATAAACTTCTAACTCTTCTAGGAAAAGAATAGACTGAGGCTCAGACGACTAGTTAGAGGATCTGAGACACTTTGCTCCTCCTTGGTCTTATGCCGCAGTGTACTTTAGGCTGGTGGGTTTGGGTTTCCTTTCCTTCTTTATTTTTCTTTTTAAGATTTCTCAAGGCAATGGGGTTAAGCGGCTTGCCCAAGGCCACACGGCTAGGTAATTATTAAGTATCTGAGGTCAGTTTTGAACCCAGGTACTCCTGACTTCAAGGCCAGTGCTCTATTCACTGCGCCACCTAGCTGTCCCATGGGTTTCCTTTCCAAGCAATGTTGATGGCACATTTGTTAGCAGTGTGCAGTTAAGGCAGACTTTTAAGATTATTATGTGCTGTGCTCCAACTTTCTTTTTCCCTTCCTTTCCTCAGTAGCTCTGTAGAAGGAGCATTAAACTTGTGATACTGAACATTGATTCATAGGACCTGAGTTTATGTCCCAGCTCAGCCATGTAGATTCCTCAAGTAAATATATCAACTTTCTGGGCTTATTTCCTCACCTTCAAAATGAGGGGCTTGGATTAGATGCTTTTAAAGTCCTTTTCAGGTGTGAGATAATTACAAAATATACAGATTGAAGGATGTAGTTATTCTTATTTATCATGTTCTAATCTAAGCACTACTACCTGCTGTTGAGGAACAGAATTCAAAATCTATCAACACAAATCTTGGTTTGGGTATTAGCATCAGCATTGAAAAGAGAATTGAATCTGAAATTAAAAGACCTAGATTCAAATTGCTCTTCTAATATTTACTGTCTCTGTGACCCTGTGCAAGTTGCTTGACATCCATTTACCTTATTTTTCTCATCTGTTAAATGGTAGTAATAATAGTATCTATTTTCCAGGACTGTTGTGAAAATCAAATGAAATAATAATTGTAAAGCACTTAGCACAGTGCCTCACTGTAAACAAATAAGCACCATATAAATGGTTGCTAACTTGTTATCATCATTACTTATCATCTCTTGGTATCTTAGTTCTCTAAAATGAGGACACTGAACTGGTACCCTCTGTCTCTAAATGGTTCTGTGATTGTGGTCAAGGGTAGAACTTGAGGGAACAAAATGAGTGAGATGCGGGACAGCTTTCCCAAGGTACTGCTTCAAAGGTTGGGAGATGGGAAGGTCTAGATATGTAATGGAGCTTTTTAGAGGGAAAAGAAGAATCTATTGAAGTCAGAAAGATAGAGGTAAAGATTGGCAGAGTGGGATGGAGCATGGCCAGACAAGAGAATAACTTCCGGGGGTGGCTAGGTGATGCAGTGGATAAAGCACTGGCCCTGAAGTCAGGAGTATCAGGGTTCAAATCCGGTCTCAAACACTTAATAATTACCTAGCTGTGTGGCCTTGGGCAAGCCACTGAACCCCATTTGCCTTGCAAAAACCAAAAAAAAAAAAGAGAGAATAACTTCCCAGAGAGTTAGAGAACATAGTCATTTTTATCTAGGTGAAGAAAATGAAAATAAAATATTGTTTATTATTCTAGACTTTGTAAATTTGGCTCAATAAAGATGTAGTAATTTAGAGTATCTCAGTTTTGTTAATTTTTTTTCATTATTTTATGAAGTTTAAAATGTCTCACTATGATGAGAGGGCATAACTTAACTTCTCAAGTTGTATCTCCAGATGGGCAGTAGAAGTTAGGAATGTTCTATCCATGGCTGCATTGCTATAATGCCTGCCATATATACATATATATGCATATATATATATATATATATATATATTAAATGATCTATAAGACTTTCATGATGAATGTAAATGTATGTATATGAATTTTTCTTAATCTTGCTGAGGAGAGAAGAGCAGGAGGAATGGGTATTAAAAAAAATCATAGTTTAATTATTTCTATTAATCATCACCTGCCTAGTTACCTCCTACTTGCCTAAGCAAAATCATATATGACAATACATGCCAAATGTTCACTATGATTCAGAAGTCTTTAACTTTAAGCTTTAAGTTTTAAATAATAGCTTGAAGCTGTTAAATAGCTACTTGAACTGTTAAAGATTAACATAGCACAAAGATTTTTGGGATAACATGTGTCATGGAGGATTTAAAGTTCACCCTATTGCTTCTATACTTTCTAGTAGATGGAGATACCATATTGTTGAGTAAGACCAATTTGGAGGCTCATTTGGAAGGATGAGAATTCAATACTGTTCAACCAGTCAATATGACTTGGAATTTTTTCTCTGAGCTTAGCCTTTTGATCAGGTATATGGGGAATTCAGAAGAGACCTGTATTCCTGCTGTCAAGAGGTTTACTGTTTAACCAGAGACACAATACTTAGAAGAAATAACTAGAGGATGAATTATTGTTAAACTATGGCTCTAATTCTAAGTATAGAGAGAATTCCAAAGATCATAGCATCAGAGCTATGGAGCTGGAAGGGACCTCAAAGATCATCTACTATGGTCTTTTTCTTTAACAGATAAAGAAACTGAATCCCAGAGATAATGCAATGATTTGTTCAATCACATAGATAATAAGTGATAGTGTTTGAACTCAGATCTTCTGATTACAAATTTCATATTCCTTCTACCACCTTCTACCTTCAAAGGAAAAAGTCATTGTGGGCTCAAATAATTATGGGAAAGCCTTGTGCCAGAGGTCATCACTATCAAGGAAACTCTTTCATCTGAATGCTTGGGTATTTGGTAATCCTTTCTTTCAGAAGCTTTTATTCTTGTTATCTCCAAGCCTGATGATGATGATGATGATGATGATGATTCTTCATGACCCCATTTGGGGTTTTCTTGAAAAAAACAATGGAGTGGTTTACCTTTTATTTCTCCAGCTCATTTTACAGATGAGGAAATGGAAGCAAACAGGATTAAGTGATTTTTCCATGGTTACAAGGGCTAATATATGTCTGAGGCCAGATTAGAACTCAGGAAGATGTGTTCCTGACTCCAGATCCAACACCCTATCCACTGTGGTATTCAGATGCTCTAGTTACAGGGTAGTAAGTTTTTATTTTGTTTTTTCTTCTAGCTCCAACCTTTTTGTAGCACTTTAACCAGTGTTTGATATTTCAAATGAATCTGCTTGATTCCTTTCTTGCTTGTTTTTTCAGTGAGCTCCAACTCCTGATTATCACATTCCTTGAAGTTATTGTTTCTAAGATTCTCTACTGTTCTGTGGCTCCTGTGAGCTTCTAGGATTTTTTTTTTTTAGTTTTTGCAAGGCAATGGGGTTAAGTGGCTTGCCCAAGGCCACATGGCTAGGTAATTATTAAGTGTCTGAAAACTAGTTTGAGGAGAATAGTATGAAATAAGGACTTGAAAGTTAATTTGAAGCCAGATTATGGAGGTCTTCAACAAACAGGCTGAAGGTTTTTATCCTATTGACAGTGAAGAAATATTGCAAGTATGTGATTAGAAATATAACCTGTTCATTAGAAAACTTCTTTTAGTAGCTATATGCAGAGTGAAGAGAGGAGAGAGATTTAAAAACAGGGACACCTATTAGGAGTCTACTATAATAGTTTGAGAAAGAGATGATGAGGACCTGGAATAGAGTTGTAGAGAAAAAGAATATTTGAACAGTGTTGGAAAGAAAGAATTAGCAGGACTTGGGAAGATATTGGATTTATGGAGATCGAAGGTCAGTCATTCACTATTAAGCTTCTGCTATGTGTCAGTCACTGTATTAAGGAGGTAAAAGACTGTTCCTTTCCTCAAGGAATTCATAATCTAATGTAAACACAAGAGAAGAGAAGATAATTCTGATGTTGCCAATATAAGACACTAGTAGAAGGATGTGTGTGTTCTCAGCACAAATAGGAAACTATTGGTTGAAAGATAGAATATGAAAGTATTAGAGATACCAGCATCAAAAAGATGTTCAGCAGGCAGTTAATAGTCTGTATTGAAATCCTGGAAAAAATAGTTATATATGTTTGACAGTCTTTTGCTTAGAGATGATATCTGAAGCCTTGCAAGGAGATGAGATCACCAATGGAGAAAGTGTAGAAGATAAAAGCAATCCAGGACATTGCTTGGGAATGGAAAGGTAATGAGTGAATGAAGGAGACTGAGAAGCAGCAATTTTATAGGCAAGGGAAACCCCCCCCCAAAAAAAAAACAACAAATATTAGATGAACCAGTGGTGGAGAATATGTGGGAAGAGTCTGTTAACAGTGATGAGACCAAAGGGAAAAACAGCATGATATTGATCATTATATCAAGCAGTTAAAGAATTTTTGGTACCTGGAAGAGCAGTATGAGTCAAGTTGTGGGTTTGTAAGTCAGGTTGCAAGACAATGATAACTAAATCAAGCAATGAATGCAATCTTAGATTTACTTTGTTGAAATTCATTCCCTTGTTGCCTAAACATCTGAGTTTCCTTTTGGCAATGGACTGCTCTTCATGTCATTCCTCTTTGGAAGACCCTTAGCTCTCTGTCCCATCTCTCTAAAAACCTACCTATCCTTCAATAATCTCTAGTTCTACCAACTTCATGAACTTTTCTATGATTACCCAGACCCAAATGATCTATATCTCTTTTGAAATCCTATAAGCTTCTCATTTGGTTCTTGTCATATAACTTCTCTTGTATTTTGCTTTTCTCTCTCCAGGAAAGTTGTAAGAAATTTGAGGATAATGGACAGAGTTGTGAACCTTATATACCATTTTACATACAATATATGTTGCTCTTGACAGATACTCAATAAGAATTTATCATATTGTTTAACATAATATTTTATTAAATAGCAGTGATAAGCTATTTTGATTTGAGAATTAAATTCATTTCATGCATAGAATCATTTCAACAGGCCATGGATGGAAGATGTGTCCTTGAGGGAGAAAGGAATTATTTGGGGCTGAGAGTGAAATGTGGGGAGGATGGTAGAGCAGGAGGTAAAGGGAAAATCTTTGTGGTGGCTTCCCCTAAAACAGCTTAACTTTCTTTTTTTTCCCTCTTTCAGGCAGATGAAGAAAGGAATTACCACATCTTTTATCAGCTCTGTGCAGCAGCCAGCCTTCCAGAATTTAAAGAGCTTGCCCTCAGTAAGTATCCCTATTTCATAATGGGAAACAGGAACCTCAAATGACTGATAGGTGGGAAATAAACTGATAGCACTTTTCATATATCATTCCACAAGCCTTTTGGTGTAGTAGTCAAGATTTCTGGCCTACTCAGAAAGGTATGGTGCAAACAGCACTGATTCTGGAGTTGGAGGAAATGGGGATTAGAAGAATTCTACCCAGCTACTTACTGAGAGTTGATGTAGAGCAAGACATATCTTTTTAGTCATAGTCAATGTGAGGATTTGTTTTGCTTGACTCTAAGTGAGCAGGAGGAAACAAAAATAAATGTTTAACAATTGGAAAATTAATTTATCACAAAAGGAGATTTTGTTGGATACTCTCTAAAGTTATTCTACTTCTAGACCTATGATTCTATCCATAGGGACAAGTCTCAGTTATTGCCTAACTGGGTGACCTTGAACTCTGAGACTCATTTGCCTCATGTATAAAATGAGAATAACAATTACTTTCCTACCTATCAGTGATTTAGTCAGTACTTAATAATGGATTGTATGCTTGGCACTGGTAACACAAAATCAAAAATGAATCAGTTTCTGCCACAGAACTGCTCCAACATGCTTTTGGAGAAAAGAACTATTGAGAAGAACATATAAGTGATGGGAAGGTGCCATATAGAACAGAAATCGCCATACATTATAAAACATACTAATCTTTTTGATGGTTGTAGCAAACATCATATTCTAAGCTTTGGGAGGAGCATTTCATTACAATTAAGGCTTTGAAAATTATTCTGAAGGTGGCACACACATAAGCATGAGAAGAGAAGCAGGGAGAGACAGTATGGGGGGGAGAGGAGGGAGAGTAGAGGACAGAAAATACATATGAGTTGTGACTTTTATTATGAACTCAATGAATCTCAAAAACCAAATTTATAAAACACAAATGGACAGTGAAGATAAAAGGCAGTTTTAGAGCAATGAATGCACAGAAGGGTAAGCTTTAGCATGGAAAACAATGGTATCTGATCCACCCTGGGCAGCACTGTGCTGTGGCAGACAGAGGAGAGAAGAATCAACAACAGAAAATATCTCTTTGCCTGGCCAGCAGGATGAGTCATTGTGGGTGTTTGACAAAAAAAGGGAAAGCCAACATTTCAGAGGTGTCAGCATTTGGTTAGTAGTATGGGGAAGCTTTCATGTTTTGCTTCCTCAGGTTAAGAGACAGTGACAACTTGACTTTCAAATTCTGGGATTAAAATTTGTTCTTCCAGGACTTTCCTGTTCCCAAGTGCATTATAACAAGTACTACTGAATAGCTACTCACTAGTGAACACAGGAAGAGACACTTGTCAGGTGTGAGGGACACAAAAGACTCAAAGTTACATTTTTTATTAAGTTCATGCCTTTGTAATGTTGACCTTAAATTGTAACTCTGTGTAGGTGGGTGGGAATATTTTCTAGTGATTTTGTTTGTTTGTCTGTTTGTTTTGGCAATCATCCATCTAGTCTCCTCCTCTTTCAATGCCATCTTCCAAAAATTTGCCAAAATGCTATTCCTAAAGCAGACTTTACTATGTCACCTTCCTATCCAGAAATCTTCAGTGGTTTCTTATTACTACTGTAATGAAACATAGACTACTACATTGAATCTCCATACTCTGACTCCAGTCTATCTTTCTATCTAGTTACAGATTTCTCTCCATCATACACTCTGCCTATTTGTTGTTCCTCATATATAAAAGTCATCCTCTGCTTTCGTATTTTTGCGTAGGTGGGCCCACTCAACATTCTCCTAAGTGCCTGACAAACTCTCCTTCCTGATTTTCCTTGGAATTCTTAGATCCTTTTAGAGATCAGATCAAGACAATCTTCTAAGGACCTTTCATGATTCTTCTTAGTTGTTAATCCCACTACTCAAAATCACACTCTATGTTTCTTGTACATGTCATGTATTTGTTTTTTGTGGACATGAATCCCCCCCATCCCATATTCTCCTTGGGAGAATCTCGATGATAAATCTGACTCCTTGGCATCTAGTGCATGCTTGAAACATAGAGAGCATTTAACAAATGCTACTTGTTTAATTGGTTAGTCTGGTGTGACAAGCATGGCAGGTGTAGAAGAAAATGATAGAACAGGACAATACCAAGTTATGGAAAGCATTTGATGCTAGAGAAAGTTGTTCACATGTTTCACAGTAGACAAAAGAGCAGCATGACAAGATCAGTGCCTAAGAATTATACTGACAGTGACATGAAGACTAGATTGGAGGTAAATGGGTGAGTATAGAAAGACCAACTAGGAAGCTATTTCAGTAGGACAAATGATTGCCAGTGAGGACTGTATTATGGCAGTGTCATTGGGAGTGGAAGAGAGAAAAAAATGTGAGAAGTATTACAGGGATTTAATTAGCAGGACCTGTGTATTGTTTGGTTATGAAAAGTGATATAGAAGAATTAAAGGTAAGAAATATAAAAGTTTCTATTTCAGAAGATGATGATTAGAAAACTAAAGCTTAATTCATGTTGCACTCCTTGCCATCCAAAGGAAGTGGTGGATGGGAGAGGTCTTGCTTTTGTGATGAAGGGATAGATTCCAAAGCACTGATTTTGTCTAAAATGAGCAAATAATGGTAGTACCATTTTAGGGCATAATTGGGCAATTTTATTCTGAGTGCAACTTTAAAAGTAATAGGAAACATTGTTTTAATTCTTTTCCACTCATTTAGTTTATTGATGTGGAAAAATGACTTTTTTTTCATCATTTGTGCCTTGGAATCATGAAGAGATATTTAGCCTGCTGGGTAAGATGGTATAAAATAACATAATTTTATCAGTAACTCATACTTCTGCCCTTTTATTTGCAAACCAAGAAGATCTTAGAGATACACAAGGATCCATTACTGACACTAGAACTTTCTTAAGACATTTCAGTTAAATTTGCTATATGGTTGCAAGCATCTGACTTTAGAATCTGGAGTACTAATGCGTCTCTGTGATTGCAAACCACAAGTAGCCACCCTAGTAACTGCTGATGGGTCCAGTGAGAATCTTTATCCCTTCATAGCATTCTTTTCTACTCCTCATAAAATGTACTCTGTGTCCTCAAGTTACAAAAATAAAACTAATAAGATTCACCATCATGAGAAAAGAAAGCATGTGAGTATATTTCTGAAACTCAATTGAGTAAAATCATCTTCTTTTCCCCTACCAGGAAAGGATGGATTTGCATTGTGCCATGTCCTCTTGCCCTTTCTCCTTTTTGATATGGATAGAATTCAATGCCAAGTCTGACATTGGAATATAGCATATAGATAGATAAAAACCTGCACTAACAATCAATGAGTAGTATTGTATTATAATAGACAGAAGCATTGGACTTGGAATCTGAAGGGTGCAAATCCTATCTCAAACCCTTAGCAGCAGAATAACTGTGGGGATGCAATATAACTTTCCTGGCCCAGAGTTTCAACTGTCAAATGAGTGGAGTAGACTCAATGACTTCTCAGGCCCTTAAACATATAAGTCTTTGAATCTAAAAGCATCGTGGGTGCTGTCCAACTGCTCCCTGTTTCATATTTTTTCATTTCCAATCTGACTCAACAAATATATGCTAGTCACTGAAGATACAAAGACAAAACAAAACAAAGCAAAATAGTTCTTGCCCTCAGGGAACTTGCATTCTGTTGGAAGGAGGTACATTGGTAAATAAATATATGGTTAATAATTGGAGGAGAAGGAGGAAGGAGAGAGTATTGACAACTGAGAGAATCAAGAAAGGTTTTCTCTTAGGGTTGTCACTGAAATTGAGCCTTAAAGGAGACCAAGGATTCTAGTATGCAGTGGTACAGCTCAGACATGAGGAAGTCTTTCCAAAGGCACAGCAATGAATGATAGACATATATTTTGGAAAACAGCAAGTGGGTCAATTTGGATGGAACCAGAAAAAAAATGAATAATAAGCCTAGGAAGGAAGACTGAAGCCAAATTGTAATAGGCTTAAATATCAAGCTCATGAGATTAGATTTCATCCTTTGGACAATAACATGCTTCAGAGGGTTCCTGAGGAAGGAATGACATACTCAGACTTGTTATTTAGCAAAATTATTTTACTTACTGTGTGGAGGATGGATTGGAGAAAAGAGAAACTGGAAGGAAGACCAATTAGAAGGTTGTTACAATTGTCCAAATGAGAGGAGGAAAAAAAATATAAATTAAGTTCCAGTTCTTTGATATTCACTATACTTTAGAGGAGATATAAGAAGAGAAGGCTTGAATTAAGTTGGTGAGCTTGTAAATGAAGAGAGAGAGAAGCTGATGCTAGACTTATGATTGTGCTAGAGGTGATGAGACTTGGAAACTACTTGTAGAAGGAGATTGGGATTCAGGGCAGACAGTGATTTTTCTAAGATTAGAAAACTAAAATTCAGTTAATGGAAGAAATTGTATATGTCTCAAATTTAGAAAGACATAAAAAATAAACATTCTTTAACATTATATGTCCCAAATGTTCATTTGGTATATAAAGATGTCTTGTTACTTGTATTTTTCTTTCTCCCCCTCCTTTTCTCTCCATTGCCCTCTTCTGTTTTCCAGCCCATTTTTCTTCTCTGCCACTTCCAAATCTTCTTGTTCTTCTTCCATCTTGAGATGGATGGAATGAAATGTTAAGTCTGACAATAGAACATAATACAAAGAGAGATAAAAGCCTCCCCTACAATTCATTCAATAGCAGTGTGGTATAATGTAGAGAACCATTGGATTTGGAATCTAAAGGATCTGAATCCCATCTCAGACACTAGCAGTAGAAGCAGCACTGAGTACCCTACTTCCTTTTCTTCCCTTTCCCTGTCCTTCTCCTCTTTACTTTCCTCTACTCTCTTCCTTGTCTCCTTCCTTTCCCTCCTTATCCTCTGTCTTTTTTTCCTCTTTTCCACCTCCCCCTCTCATAATTTATTTAGCATCTCAGATATACCCATTATCTTTCAGAAGGGCAGAAAAATGTTCTATTTTTCTCCATGCTTGAAATTATCCCACTTTGCTGGTAGATAAGCCTAGCTCACTTTCTTTTTTTTGCCTGTAATATAAATAATTTTTTAAAAAATCCTGTTTCCCTTTTTCTCTTCCTTGAAAACTCGGAGTAGCAGTACAATACCATGGCATCATTTTAGCCTGTTTTCATTGCCCGTGGTCAACAGACAGTTATTGTGCAGAGGAATATAAGGCTCTTGAGGTGGTTACCTATAGGAAACTTGTGAGATCTTTCAAACCTCAGACCAGGACTCCCTGCCCTATCCTGGTCAGAGAAATCTTCAACTAGGTGCTGATATGTATAAAGCTTTGGACTTCAAGTCAAGAAATCCTGAATTCAGATGCCTCTTTAGATTCTGTGGGCAAATCACTTAACCTTTCTGTGCCCCAGTTTCCTTAGTGCTAAAGAGGGAATAAGAACTGCACCTATCTCACAGGGTTGTTTTGATGAACCAGTGAGAAAATACATATTTGCTTAAGTTGTTTAGTTGTTTCAGTTGTTTCTGACTCTTCCCAACTGAATTTGCAGTTTTATCAGAAAATATATTGGATTGGTTTGCTATTTACTTCTCCATCTCATTTTACAGTTGAAGAACTGAGGCAAACAGAGTTAATGACTTGTCCAGATAGACACAGCTAATAAGTGTCTGGGGCTAGATTTGAACTCAGGAAGATAAT
This sequence comes from Macrotis lagotis, assembly GCF_037893015.1. Lineage (NCBI taxonomy): Eukaryota > Metazoa > Chordata > Mammalia > Peramelemorphia > Peramelidae > Macrotis > Macrotis lagotis. The sequence goes on from NC_133666.1 coordinate 306,335,095, forward strand.
CCTGACTTCAGACGCTATTATTCTATCCACTGTGCCACCAGCTGTACCTTAAAGAACTTTATAAATGCTAGTCTTTATTATTGACGATAACTATAACAATAATATCTATTCCCTTCCTTAAGTGTCTCAATGAAATTTCTTATGGAAGTCCTTTAACAGTCCACTGAATCAACCCTCTAATTGGATTTGATTATCAGTTGAACAGTAAGTGCATCTGCAGTGACAGACTGTGAGTTTCCATTTGGAACAGCAAAGCAGACACGAAGAGATAGTCCTCTTCCCCAACTTGCATATGAAATTTCAACTTTGAGCTCACCTTCACTCCAAGGTCTTAATGTGACTCAGATCCAAGCAAACCATTTTAGATCACGGTGTTCTATTTAGGGCAAAATTAGGCAGTAAGGTGGGGTTTATCTGGGGTATCCTCCATATCATGGTGACTTTCCTTTTCCCATGACTAGTACCCAGCACCTCTATACTACCAAACTTCACAGACCTGGAACAGAACATCTTCTCTGAGTTTTTGGTTCCAACATTCTTTATTGGATTCTCATTCCTCTCAGTTTTCTATAAGGGTTCTTGTATGTATCAATAAGAAAAAAGGAGTACTAGAGTATTTCATCAATACTTATTGCCACTTTAGGAATATTAAAGTATAAGATGTGACAGATCTTGGTAACTTGGAAATTTGCTACTAAAATGGAAACGGGGAAGCTAGATGGCTCAATGGATGGAATGCTGGACTTGCAGTCAAGTAGATATCTTCCTGAGTTCAAATCTGGCCTCAGACAGTTTACTCTGTCTGACCAAGTCACTTAATCCCATTTACCTCAGTTCCTCATTTCCAAAATGAGCCAGGAAAAAGAAATAACAAACCATTTGAATATCTTTGTCAAGAAAATTCAAAGAATATCTCAAAGAATTGGGCAGTACTGAAAAATGACTATACAACAAAAAAAGGAAAAATATGAGAAAGTACAAAAAAGACACACACACACATACACACACAGAGAGAGAGAGAGAGAGAGAGAGAGAACAGACAGATAGACATAGAAATCTTCTTGATTCTCAGAACCACTATTCTAGCCACTGTTTAGCCTCTAGATCAGTGATCTTTAACTTGGGAACCTAAAACTTTATATTTTTAAATAGTTTGATCAAATAATTTGTTTCCTTTCTTACCCTATTTTATTATATGCATTTAAAAATATTATTATGAGAAGATGTCCATAGGCAAAACGTTAAGAATCCCTGCTCTAGGCATCCTCAGCACACAATAATCATGTTAAAAACTTACCAAAATACATTTGAAATAGACAACACTTCACTGAGAAGTAGTAAAAGGCTGATTGGATATATGCCATTGGACCTGACAATGTACCAGAAGGTAATTTATCTCCAAATGCAGTTAAGATAAGAGTGGAAACAAAAGGTCTTCCTTGAACAACATCTACATTAGCTCAGTCAATAATATTTCTTCAAAGTAGTGCTGGAAATGTCGAGTCACGAAGTTTTGCTTATGGAAAAGGGGATTTAACATGACAATTTGCCACCAGGCATTGCCACTAGATCTGACAAAAGGGCTATCCTTCAGCATTCTGAATTTGTTGATCAGTTCCAATTATGCAGGAAAACAGCAGAACTTGTGTAGCATTTGACTTCATGGTGCAGAAATGTAGAACCTATTGATACTTGGTGTTAAGTCATTTCAGTTATGTCCAATTCTCTATGACCCCATTTGGGGTTTTCTTGGCAAAGATACTAGAATGGTTTTCAATTTCCTTCTCCAGCTCATTTTGCAGATGAGGAAACTGGGGTAAAAAGAGTTAAGTGATTTGTTCAAGTTAACACAACTAGTAAATGTCTGGGGTCAGATTTGAACTTGGGTCTTCCTGACTCCAGGGCTGGCATGCAATCCACTGCACCACCTAGCCACCCTATTGATACATAGAAAAATATTATCAGAAGAACATAATTCCATATTCATATCATTAGCTTTCATAAACAAATCAATTTCTCATAGTATAAATATACTCTAAAATATTCTTGAGATTTCTATAAGTAGAAACATATTACCCATGAAACTTTACCTACATCTACCCAGACATAAAGTTATAAAAAAGAATGTTTTAATAGATGTTGTCATACTTGATATCCAGTTATAGAGAATGAAAAAATTTAAAAGTAAAGATTTATGAAAAAAAAGGAAGACTTTATAGGGAATGAAAAAAGTATATTTCATTCCCAGCATTATTTTTGCTGTTGAAGTTTTCCCCAAAGATGCTTCTGAGACTTCAGAAAATGAACCAACATCCCAATAATTCTTTATTGTAAAAATCAGTTATTTTTATCTATCATGCAAAAGTCTGACAAATATTACACATAAAAGATTAATAGGAAAATAATTCAACTCAGAAGCATTTCTCCCTAAACTCTGTCAAATATAAAAATAAGAATAAAACATCACCATCATCATTTCTAATTTCTTTTTTAATTTTTTAATTTATTTAAGGCAGTGTGATTTAGTGACTTGCCCAAGGTCACACAGCTAAATAATTATTAAGTGTCTGAGGTAACATTTGAACTCAGGTCCTCCTGACTACAGGCCTGTGCTATATCACTCCATCACCTAGCTGCCCCTCTAAACTTCTTTAAAGAGAAAAATCCCAGTCTGACTTTTTTTTGTTTTAATCCATCTTTTCATGGGTTGTATTTGCTTAAATTAACACTTATAATTGGTACAAGATATAACTTACTATTTTGTATCATCCAGTCTTCCCTCTAACCTATTAATATGCATAAATCAGAAGTCATCTCTACTTTATGAGTCTTGTGCCTGCTCATTATAGAAATAAAATTTCTGGGAGTAGGATATAGAAAGAAGAGAGATCCTGATTGACTACAAAATGTAAACTGTATTTAGGAATGACACAACTTTCATGCTTTCTCTCCTTCCTACTCCCCCACAACAGCATGTGCCGAGGACTTTTTCTATGTCTCTCAGGGAAGAGACACATCTATTGAAGGTGTGGATGATGCAGAAGACTTTGAGAAAACCAGACAAGCCTTTACTCTTCTTGGTAAGTTTTTTTAGGGGGAGGGGGGATAAAGGTGGGGGTAGGGATAGAGGTGTGGATGAGGGGTACAAGTGGGGGTGGGGGTGTTATGAAATCAGGAGAATTACATGGGGATAGTGGTTTTGGAGATCTTTGGAGAGAACTCTTTGGAGGAGGGAATCTCCTTTTCCTATGACAAGATTATAAAAGCTTCTGGCATTCCAGACCTAGGATACTAAGATATCTAAGATGCAGCCCTCATTTTCAGAAACAGCAAAGTTCAGAGGTTCTCATAGTCACTCAGAATCATTAGGTTCTCACTCCTTCAGATCAGTGAAACAGATGGAGATGGATTATCTCAATTACAAAACAAATCTTCAGTGAGATTGATTTAAGATACTACCTCTCTCCCTCAAAGCATGGGTTTGGAAGCAGCATAGTGGGGAAAAAAAACCCTAAATTGATTCTTGGGAGATTCAGAATTTGGAATCACAGAGAATCTTTAAGATTGTAGAGACCTTCAGAGTATATCAAATCCAACCTTTCCACTAGGAAGGTGAAGGAAATCCTAGCATAGCTCTTAACATTGTCATCCAGCCTCCATTTCATTACTCTCAGCAATGGAGAGCTACCTCCTTCTGTCCTTCATGAATCTACCTTGTTTCATTGTTGACATGTTTCTGATTGCTTAAATGCATTTCTTTATGTTCAGTAAAAATCAGCCTCTCTGTGCCTTCCACCTATTGTCCTGTGATCTGCTTTTTGAGTCAAAATGACTAATTCTAGCATCTCTTCCACAGGCTAGCTCTTTATCTATTTGAAGACCAAGATTATGGTCCTCTTATTCTTCTCTTAGCTTTGCCATTCACAAGTTACTTCCCTTCTCTGGACTTCAAATTCCTCTTATAAAAAACAAGAAGGTTGAACTGTATTCAGCCATATCCAACTTTTCATAATTCCTTTTGCAATTCTTGGCAAAGATACTAGAATGGTTTGCCATTTCCTTCTCTGTATAGACTGTATAGTTTAATAATAATAGTACTTATAGCAGCTAACATTTTTATTGAACTTTACATGTGTGTGTGTGTGTGTGTGTGTGTGTGTGTGTGTGTGTGTGTGTAAAATGCCATTGATTCTCACAATAATCTTGTGAGATAAGTATTATTAACCTCATTTTACAGATGAGGAATCCAAGGCCCAGCAAAGTAAGTGACTTGCCTAAGGAAACAAGAAAAGTAAGTTTCAGAAGCAAAACCAAAAGTCAGGTCTTCTTGACTCTATGTTCAGCACTCTGTCTAATCAGGCTACCTCTTAAAATGAATATTAGGGCCTTTTCTAACTTTAAAATATTTCTTATTGAGCTTTTATTGCTTTAACAGGCTTCCTCTTGATCTTGTCAATAGATATTTCTAGAACATTGATTCTTAACACTTCTTTGCAGCTCCATGTAGAGTTCTGTGGAAGCTAGATGTGATATCCTACTCTTTAAACTATGACTTCTAAATTCCCAATTGCAATCATCAAAGAAATCTTCATTATTATTTAATTTGATTATAATTAGAAGAGAAGAAAAATTTTCACTTCAATTCAATGGGAACAAAAAAATAGCTCTGGAAAGCTTCTATAAGCAAAAAATGACCTTGGTCAAAATATGGAGAGGGATTCTTGAAGAGTATCAATAATTGATGGAGAATCAGTTGATCCTCAATAGGGTATTTGAAGATGTTTGAATATACTTCTGAACTTTGGAAGGTAAGAAGCAATCATGGTTATACCAAAAAAATGTAGTTGTTGAAGAAAGGATGATGGATTGAACTGACTGGTCTACATGAGCTTCCCAGGGTGGCATTTTTAGCTTGGAATTAGCTTTGAATATTGCATGGCAAGCAGATCCCTGTGTAAAAAGAGAGGAATATTTAAATTTCAGTTGCTCAAGTCAGCAGATATTGTTCAGTTTTCCCAGTAGCTGAATAATAGATTTGATTTTTTTCATCCTTCCCTCTTGTCTCCCTCTGCATTTCTAAGCCTTACCACCCCCAGGATTCCCTTCTTGAGCCCTTTTATCCAAGGGAAATAGGAAGAATGCATTTGACATGACTGACCCTTAGCATAAGGGCGTTAAATATTGTATTTGTAGCAGACAGTATGTCTGAGCAGAATGTATGAGCCAGTACTAGGGGAATCATAATTCTCTGAAGATGATTAAATCTGGTAAAGAGTTTTATAATTGCATTCTTGCTAAATGATCTAAGTGATAATAACAAAAATGTTTGAAAAATCAAAAATCTTTTTAAAATTTTTATTTTTACTTTATAGAAAAAACAAGCATTTTCACAATATAGTACGGTTAAAAAAAGAAATACAATTTTATATGAAATGATAAATTCACTATGCATAACTTGCTATTCCCTTCAAATAATATCCTCTGGCAGAGATGCCAGTGGAGGCTAGGTGACTATCTCTAGGAAGATTAGACTAAATTAAAAAGAAACCTATGTGGAACAGGTAGGTGGTACGATGGATAGAGTACTAGCCCTGGAATCTGGAGGACCTGAGTTCAAATGTAGCCTCAGAGAATTATTAGCTGTGTAACTCTAGGCACTTAGCCCTGTTTGCCTCCTTAAAAGAAAAGAAAAGAAACCTCTTTTTGAACCTCAATAGTTGTTAAAACTTTCTTTCTTATATTGTCAAAATCCAAATCTTGTATACTTTTTACTCATTGACCCATATTCTTTTGCGCTGCATCAGTAAAGCTAAACCTCTTTTTCTGCCTTGGAACCTTTTAAATATACAAAGATAGATATCACTTCCACACCTAAATTTTGTTGTGTTTTTAAGTAAATTTTAAGTAAACTTCCTTAAAAAATTTTATATGACCTGGTTTCCATATAATTTTATATGACCTTCATCATCATTATAGCCATCCTTCTCTGAATATTTTCTCATCTCTCATGTCCCTCTTAAAGTGTTGCTCCCAGAGCTGGATATATAACTCCAATATGTCCAGAATCATATAGAAATGGTATTATTTTAACTTCCCATAAACTGGATATTGTACTATTCCTAATACAACCTGCACTTGTTTTTAGGACTGATGCCACATTGTTGACTCATAATCCCATATCTTTCTGAGCAACCTCTGTAAAGTTATTGAGTCACCTTAGGGTTCTGTCAAAAAAGTGATTACTTGACAATGAATTAGAGAGAAAGAAAAAGGAAAACACTGAAAAGCTCCAGTAACATGGATTTTTTCAGTCTCTTTAAGTTCCTTTCCCCTGCTACTTTGGTCATACTAGGGACACATACAAGACCTACTTTGATCAAGGAAGCTTTGAGTTCTGTTTTACAAGTAAATATAGACTAGGGCTTTGCTTATGGGCAGGATGGGATGTTAGCACTTATCTTCATGCACTATTCTGAAGCACCAGCCCCTAACCCACATAGCAGTAGTACTTTAACATGCTTCTCTTTGACAAGTTCATTAAATCACCATGGATGTCATGAGAGCTGGGAGAAGGGACTGTCAATGTTAATCAAAACTAGATTGGAATTGCTTGTGTGGGTAAGTGTGTCATATTCACTTCTTGAATGATCTGTGACACTTTTTTTGATCAAAGTTGATTTTCTTTTGTATCCTAGGCTATGAGCAGGGAATACAAACTCACTTTCCTATTAGCTTAAGTAAAAATGGGCTTTAATGCCTTAAAAAAATTCCCATCATAAAAACAACAAATATATTTTTTTCATTATCTATACCTGGTGGTCCTGCATTCTCATGGAAAGTTGAAATTTGACTGTGTACATTTATATCTATAAAGATTCAGGTGTATTTCCAATAGGCATGGTTTGGCAAGGTGGAGTCTGTGAAGGGGGAGGTGAGTTGGGACTGACAACTTGCCTTCACAGCCCTTATCCTAACAATTCCCTGAAGAGGCTTCCTTGCTTTCCCCTGATAGCCCTTTAGATGTGTGTCACAGATGTTTGTAGGAGATTATATTTGGAGAATGATTATTACAGATAAATTACCTTTCCTTATGGAACCATAAAAATGTCCTTAAAATGTGTGGTTGAAATGAAGTCCAAGATGAGTCTGCATGATGGTCCCTTCTGTTTCGCTGTCAAACAAGTTAAATTGCTACCCTGACCTCGCCAATCTGACCCATGTGGTTCTTGGTGAGGAATTAATAGTTTAGACTCAAAATCCTTTTCATCCTCAGCACTATTCCTTTGAAATGTGATTACTTTTCTAGGGTGTTGTAAAATTGTTGTCTCTGAACAAAAATATCATACACTCAAACGTAGACACACAAACATACTTTAAGATAGCTAAATATCACTTTCTATCCTGCTATGGAAAGTGGGAGTAATTCATTCCTTTTCCTTTACCTTTTAGGAGTGAGAGAGTCCCACCAGATAAGTATTTTTAAGATAATTGCTTCTATACTGCACCTTGGAAATGTGGAGATTCAAGCTGAACGTGATGGAGATTCCTGTAGCATATCAGTGAGTTGTATGCCCATACCAATAAGACAATCCTTATAATTTACTGTGTGATTATAGATTTATACTACTTATGTGCTACTCTCCACTCCAAGAATATGAGGTGTTATTTATTTCTAATGATAATGTTTTCTTAGCCTGCTCTTTGACAACTAATATGATTTACTGGATAGTAGTGTCTTTTTGTAAAGAGTTTGTACTCCTTTTCAACCCATTAATTTTTTCAGTGTAAATGAAACATTATCTGATTCTACTCCCTAAGAGAACAGACAGGTGGTCTTAAGTTTCCAATATCTCAAAGTCTAAAGTACTGGGAATTTGATATGTACATTCGGTATTATCAAGAGCTTTCAGGCACATAGCACTCCATGAGATGCTGTCAGCAGAAAAGTCTTTATGCTAGATATTCCATTGTAAGAATGAGAAATAGTAGATTCCATCCGTGGTCCCTTTCTTCAATGATTTTTTTTTCAATCCAGTTAGAGAGATAAAACAAATAAATGAGGACAGCTGCATGGCCAAAGCAGGAGATACTTACAGTAATGCCCAGTCAGATTGTTGAAGTTAAAGGGCTAGTCTCTGACACACTGGCATACCTTGGGACTACATTCATCAGCATATGTTTTTATGACTGTTTCTAATATCTCAACTAGATTACAAACTCCTTGAGGGCATGAAGCAAGGAAGAAGTTATGCACCGCAAATATTTATTGAATAACTGACATCTTTTTGTTCCTTAGAGAAACTGGGTAAATATCATCCAATCTGTAGTCTACTTTTAATTATCTAGTCATTCAATCAATAAGTATTTATTAAGCACCCACCCACCATGTGCCAGACACCTTGTTCAGTGATGTAACAGGAACCTATTCTGGATTTAATTCTTTACTATGAGTAGTATACAGAAGTAAAAGGCAAAATCCTGGTGCCCAAGAAGGTTACAGTTTATTTGGTAAACTCTAAATTCCAGGGAATGTTATTGCCAACATAATCATAGAAAAAAACTGAACTTTTTTCTATAATCTTAACTAGATGATTTTTTTTGTTTAGCCAGTGATTATTGGAGGCAACACAGTTTCATTAAAAGAATGCTAGACTTTGACTTAGGATATGTGATTGCAAATCCAGAAACTTGCGCTTTATATTTATGTTTCTCTGAGTAATCTGACCCTAATACAATTAAGTTATCTAACTTCAGAGTTCTCATCTGTAAAGCAGGGTTCATAATACTTGCCATATCAACTTCACAGATATGCTTCAAAGCAAATGCTTTTGAAAATTCTACATTGTTATACAGGGTGTCCCAAAACTCTTAGTATTTTAAAACTGTAATAGCTGGGAGATTTTTCATTGGGAAACCCTTGAGTTGGGGAGATTCAAAGGAATTAAAAAAGGAATGATGATGCTCCCTGGGACTTTTTGGTGATAAAAGTAAAGATCAGACTAAAAGATTCCAAATAGTAGTAAGTCAAGGTTAATGAAGAAGACTGAAGAAGACCAAAGAGATAAGGGATACTCACAAAGCCCCTCAAATCTTAAATGAGAAAGCCTGAATCCAGGTCTTCTAATTTCTCCTTTATCACTCTATAAGCAGAAAGTAGCCCCCCTACACATCTTTATGGTAAGAATTGGTTCTGACTTATTCCTACAACGCGAACATAATGAGTCTTCTAGATGGACTTCCCCACAGTAAGCAGAACATCCCATGCTGAGCAGTTTTAATTTTTAATTAATATGTGAAAATGTGCTCTGTAAATGCCATTGTTACCTTGGAGATGCTATAACATACAATAATTTGGATACCAGAGGCAATTTGTTTCTTATATTTGGCAACCTGGACCCATAAAAGTCATCTGTTCCCCTCAATGCAGAGTATTTTAATGGATTTAGCATCATTTAATTAAGCTTAAATGTAATTGCATGATTCTAAATCAATCTGTTATTGTTTTTAATCAGCAGTCAAAAGAGCATGAGAGGTCACATATGCTTCATGTTCCCTGCTCTGGAAGCAGTGATTCCTGCAATTGGACTGGGTTCTCCCAAGGAACATATCTAGCCTTCTTGTTCTTTTATGTGCTTCCCTGGTGCTGTATGATTATGCTCTCGGATGCCAATAGTGGTTGCCTTTCTTAGGGTCCTCTCTGCCTGGCACCTCACTAAATTCACATTTTGCAAGCCTCAGTGAGAAAGTAAGCAGGCAATTCTTGGGTGGACACTGTTGCCAGGAGTACATTTGATTGTCAGGGGACCTAGCCATGGTGCTAGTCCTTGCATTTAAGCACTTCTTGGAAGCCAGTCAGCATCAACCAATAGGAGGCTTGCCAGCTCACTGCCTGCCAAGAACCCTCTGGTCCCTTTCCTTGAAAATGGATGACTTTAAATCAGGGATGCCAACCTAAGTAGGACAGGAGCATTTTGTGAACCCTCATTGCTGAACAAGTATAAAACAAACAAATATCCAGCATCTCTGGACAATTAGCTAATCCAAGAAATGCTTGTGCTAAATAAATAGACATAGAGGAAAGACACCAGCTAGTGATCAGGAAACCTACTCTTTAATTCCGGTTCTACTTTCCATTTTACAAGTGACCTTAGATAAGTGACCTCAGGCAAGTCACCAAACCATCTATGCCTCAGTTTATTCATCTGTAAAATGAAAGACTCAGAAGGTTCCTTTTAGTGAGTGTCTTATGATGACAATAACTAATTTTAAATTTTATCATATTTTCCTCAAGACCTTTCCCAGTACCCTCCACATGCTGCCTTAAAGTTAATGTTTTTCTTTCCTTTTCAAATGATCTTTATTTACCCAATATGTTTTAGCAGCTGGGAGGACTAGGGTCATTAAGAAATGTTTTGTAAAACTTAAACACTATATAAATGTGAATTTTATTTTCATAGAAATTTAGAGCTAGAAGGTCCTTTGAAATCATCAACTTCAAGCCACTAGGTGGAACAATGAATAGAGTGACAGACCTGGAGTCAGGAAGACTCATCTTCCCAAGTTCAAATCTGATCTCAGATACTTATTAGATGTGTGATTTTGAAGAAGTTACTGTTTGCCTCAAGTTCTTCAATTTAAAAATGGGTATAATAATGATAATACCCACCTTGTGGAATTATTATGTGGAACAAATAATAAATAAGGAGGAAAAAATAAAAAAAAACATATTTGTAAAAAGTGCTTGGCACCTAGTAGGTGATTTATAAATGATTATTGCCTCTCTCTCCCAGACCCCTCATTTTACAAATGAGAAAACTGAGATATCTTGTTCATTATAACATGTTTGCCTCCCTAGAATTTATATTTTCCTTTGCCTCTATTTTAGATCCCCAGATCCTTTATTTTAAACCTTAGCACAGGGCCTGGTTCAATGTAGGCACTCAATGAATGTTTATTGACAAACCAAAATTGTATGAAGCATGTGCAGTACAGATTTTCTTGTTCACCTCTTGCAAGAAAGGAACTGAAACTTTTTCAAGGTCACACAAATAGTAATAGAGTCAAAACTTGAACTCAGTTTCTCTGACTACAATTCAAGCACCCTTTCAGCTCCATCACTACAGAAGTTGGCTGCCTCAGGGAGCTAGACTTGGAGGAGGAAGATGGCTTAGTTGCCAGGTTCATTTTCACAGAATGTGCTCTCATTTAAACCTCACAAGGCAGCCTCATCAGAGCTTGTCCCAGGAGCAATTTGGAGTCATTATGGGGTGGCACGTCTTGTTCTGAAGCTCTCCATTTCATCCTTCGAATTAATAAGCTTTCTAATAGGCCCTTTAGTTCCCAGGTGGGCATAGGCAAGGGAATGAGGAATGACCCAGACAATGAGAGAGGCATCTCATTGAATGAGCTAATTCTTACAAAGAGAAGACATTCTGAAGGAAACGCATGGATTTTCTTGTAGGACCTAACTATAGATTGCCATTAAGCAGAAGAACCTTTGCATTTGAACATAGAAACTAGGAAATTGACTTCAGGCACTTTATTGATCTCAGTATCAGGCACATAGTAGGCTCTTAATAAATGCTTATTGATTGGATGATTTTAATATTGGATGATATTAATCTCATTTATCTTGGATCATAGACCTAAAGCAGGAAAGGATGCAAGAAATCATCTAGTTATCTCCTCATTTTATAATTGAGAAAGCTGAAGCCAAAAATATGGAGTAACTTATTTTGAAGGCTTCACTGGTATTGAGGACCAGAGGTGGAATTTTAATTTGGGTCCTCTTGACTCCCAGGGCAGAACTGTTGAGCACTCTCCTCTGTGGGCTGGGCTGGACACTAGGAATAAAAAATACAAAACACTACTTACAGACTGGGCAGCTAGGTTGAACAGTGGACAGACCACATGGATGCTAATACTTGAATGTCTTAATGCATTGCATTCAGGAAGTCCTGAGTTCAAATCTGGAATTAGACACCATGTGACTCTGGGCAAACAACTTAATCCTGTTTGCCTCTGTTTCTTTATCTGTAAACGGAGCTGGAGAAGCAAATGGCAAATTGCTTCAGTATCTTTGCCAAGAAAACAGAAAATAGGACACGAAGAGTCAGACATGACTGAAGCAACTGAACAAAAACAGTTTACATTCTATCCCCAGAAAGGGAATCCTGAGAAGAAAGGCTTCCTGGGTTTCTGAGTGTAGATCTTGAAGCTGTTCCCAACTAGAGCTCTTTCCTGCCACATCCACATGGGGCTGTTGATAATAACAGTAAAAGTTAATATCTAAGGAGCAACTCAGTGGCACAGTGCGTAGAGTGCCAGCCCTGGAGTCAGGAGGACCTAAGTTCAAATCCAATCTCAGACACTTAATTAACTACCTAGCTGTGTGACCTTGGGCAAGTCATTTAACTCCATTGCCTTGCAAAAACAAAAAGAAAAAATAGTTAATATCTACTTTGCCTCATGGAAGTCAGTTGCCCCATCTGTATAAAGGGGATAATAGCTCTGGGTTAGAGGACAATCCGTTTAAGTATTAGAATACTAAAATCTAATACATATAGATATGTATTATATCTATATGTTATGTATTAGGTGTTATGTATTTATATATATATATATATATATATATATATTATCTCAAATTAAACATTAGAATGCTATATAAATGTAAGTAACTTTATTATTACTGTATCAGCAATCTGTACCCAGAAACCAAGACAACAGGAGCCAGGGCTGCCATCTCCAGTCTTCTCTTCCTGTTCCTCAAATGGGCAATTCTGAGTATTTGTTACCTCATTCAGGCCCTTCAACCTCAACCCTGAATTTCCAGGGGATCCAAAGCCTGTTAGTTACTGCTTTTGCAGTAACTACCAACCAGTATGCCTTCCTACCTATATCCAAGGCTCTGATTGAGGATGAATTCTAACATCAATGAGATATTATTAAATAAAGAAAAGGATACCTTTTGGAGCTCTAGTTCCAGCCTACCACTACCTCTAGGACTTGGGATTTCTTCTTCTTTTCTGAATCTCATTTTCTTCATCTGTAAAATAAAGAACTTAAGCTAAAGGACCCTGAGGTCTCCCTTCCAGTGCTGTGATCTCTGGGTCACTTGTTATAAATGGTTTCATAGATCCATGGAATTTAAAACTGGAAGGGACATTAAAGAAAGACCAGTACTATCTCTTTGTTTTACATCCAAGTTGAAAGGACTTATCCAACATCCTGCTAGTAGCAGTACCCACAGAGCAGGATCCTTCTGACTCCTAGTTCAGTGCTCTGTCTAATACATCAGAGCTATTCCTTTCTATGTCAAAAGTTATCTCCCAATTTTTGACTTTTAGATATGGCAATGACAAAGTTTTGCCTCTTTATTGAGTTGGGTTTTTAAATACTCTCAATAGAGTTGAGTGCCTTAAGAACATTAACAAATTGTGCCACATCTTGAAAATGTTCTGGTGCTAAAAATCACTGAATCTAGTTTGGAAATTTTCCGAGGTGTGGTTAATATTAATGGCACCACAGAGTTTGAGCTAGAAAATGCCATATACATAGTATGATGGCACCAAAATGCCCTTCCATCTTTATATCTTTGTTCCTGGGATCTAGTCCAACCCTCTCATTTTACATAATAACACTAAGAGTTAATATCTAGGGAGCAACTAAGTGGTGCAATGCATAGAGTACCAGCCCTGGAGTCAGGAGGACCTGAGTTCAAATCCAGTCTCAGACACTTAATAATTACCTCCCTGTGTGGCCTTGGGCAAGACCTTGAGAGGAGTGATGTCTGTGTCCAGTTTCCCACCATGTGAGTAGCAGAACCAGAATTAGAACCCAGTTCTTTTGTCCTCTGATCTTAGTTTGGGAGTATCAAGTAAGACATATAAGTCAAGTTTCCATTTTAAGATCCATGCTGAACCTTGTATATAAGAATTAGTAGGCAGAGCTTGTCAGTTCTCTAGTATTGCACTCCTTTACCCTGAGAGTTGCTCACTGTACCCACTTTCGTTTTAATGGCTCACAATTTTCAAAATGTCAATCCTCATTCTCCTTCCTTCAGTCATGATTCCCTCCTTGCCAATTAGCTGTGGCAGCCAGTGACATAT